>NW_011348017.1:14775-22257 GCF_000735185.1 Notothenia coriiceps
AAAGAATTTATTTTCAAATTATGGTGGAAAATAAGTATTTGGTCAATAACAAAAGTTAATCTCAATACTTTGTTATATACCCTTTGTTGGCAATGACAGAGGTCAAATGTTTTCTGTAAGTCTTCACAAGGTTTTCACACAATGTTGCTGGTATTTTGGCCCATTCCTCCATGCAGATCTCCTCTAGAGCAGTGATGTTTTGGGGCTGTCGCTGGTGTTATGACCGGCTCGTAGGCCACAACGGAAAGATAACAAGACGTACACGAGTTTCCAAAAGCCACGGCACATTTTTTGCGGTTGTTCCATATAATGCAAAAGATGGATGGACGAGGGGAGAGGATCGCTGTGTTACTCCTCCTGCGGCCGGCTTGGAGAGAGTCAGGAGCGCCATGTGACTCCGGGCAGTTGGGCTTAATAGCACCTCGGCTCCGGCCAGGTGTCCGCGATCGCGCTGATTGGCCTCTTCAGCTCCACCCCACCGTAAGACCTGTAACACACCTGCACACAGGCGCTGGGGCCGTCACAGTTGTGAACAGATGAATGTTGTGGATGTTGCTTCAAAGTTCAGGTGTTTAACAGTCTTATGGCCTGAGGAATGAAACTGTCCCTGAGTCTGGTGGTTTTAGTCCTGAAAGAGGTTTCTGCAGATTGAGAAAAATGAAGCCCTTTTGGAATATATAGCATGTAAACATGTTGCAGTAGAGGCTAAAAGTAGAACCTGAAAATGAGTATAATATGTCCTCGTTACAAGATGAACCCTTTAGCCCTAAAAGCTTTTCAAAACATCTGCATCTCTACAGAGGATCCAGTTCAGACATGTGTGCAAACATTCAGCAATCATACATGCAGAACTCCGAGCCAAAAACTAACTATTTCATGAGCCAGACAAAGCATTGCAGTGCATGTACGAATTCACCAGAGACTGTGCTGCACTATTGATGCCGTGATACTTGAGAGCATGTATTCTCAATGTACTTCAAATGTACAATGCCACCGCTGCGTTTCATGCCATCTCCTCTTGCTTTTCAAAATATATGCCTCTCAACAGGACTCCGGTGCCATATATCCCCGTTCTGTATTCACCTCACATAGCACAGCATGGGAAAGTTTGCGTGTGCGTCAAGCTGAGAGTGTCACTTTTAAGACAGGCTCCTCAAAGGCAGCTGCCAGCCACCCAAAGGAGGCCCATGCATTATTCATGTTCATTTACACAACCTCCTACCTCCTTATCATGGGTTCATCACACTCGCACTATTGCTCACTGTACACTGAAGTAACCAGAGCACACTGTACTGGAATACATCGGTATTGCACAATGTAAGATTGAAAGGAGCCTGAAGGCATTCAAAAACCATCCGTAAGACTTGTGTGTTGATTTTAAACAGGTCTACTTTCACCACAGGGGTCACCAATGCATCAGAGATAACACAGAAGAAGAAGAACATTCACTTTTTTGTTTTTTCTTCAATATCCAATACAATCATACTATCCAAAAAGTTAAGATGGATGACTAAGATTTCATATTTGTGTCACCAAATATTTGGAACAAACACCCAGAAAACAGCAGGTTTGCTGCAACTCTTACTACATTTTTTATATAATGATTTTTTAAGTATTAATCTGTTAAAGCTTGATTTTCTATTCTCTTGGCTCTTTAATGTTTTCCATTGTCATGAACATTCTGTACTCAATGTGTTTATTTTTGCTCTGTTTAAAGGCGCTTTGTATGAAACAGTTGCTGAAATGCTACATAAAGGAAATTGCCTTGCTTATAGAAACTGGGAATGTATTAAGGGTTTTCTTTTGCATTTTTAAGAGGATCATCCTTTGGTTTTGGCAAAAAGAAAACTGCTGCTACGGGCTAATGAGCCGTTGGCACATTAAGAGCCGGCTAGCCCCTGGTTAGCTAGCCGCCGGCAGCTCTTTAGCACAGGAAACGCTTCATTTTGGGTGCATTGATGCATCGCTTCCTGTGTATTCATTACATTAGCATAGAGGGATAGAAGCTTGCGATGGGGGAATACATTGGATCTGTGTCGTTGTAAAATAAATGCCGAAGAGGGTAAAAAGAAAAAGATGCCATTTCTTCTATAAAATAATCTTAAAGATAAACACCCAAAATCCTCTGGATTTAAATTCTGTGTCTGAGTGACTTAGCGTATGTGTGCCAAAGGGATAAGAGCAACCTATGGCTGTCAGAATAATGTGTTGTATGTCAGAATAGAAGAGAGTTAAACCCCCTCAGAGACAGGCTCTTTTAATTACTCAACACCAGTGTGTGTGCATGTGTATGTGTGTTTGTGTGTCAGAGATCAACTAGCAGTGATGCGTGTAAGGTATTTAGGGAGAAAAACCCTGCATTGATAATGTATTACTTCAAACAGCCATGTTCAGCTCAGAGGAAAGAAGCAAGTCACATGAATCTGGAGTTTTAAAAGAGGGAAAATGCAGCTTGAATATCTCACACTAACAGCATCATAACCTTTCCTTTGATGCACACAAGTCCTCGTTCCCATCGCACAGCATGTCACCAAAGTTGAGGCACTGCATTTAATGGATGCTTTGCTCCACTAAATTAACATCTATGCCCCAGTTTGCTTGATCACCTGCCGACACAAACAGAATCATCAGGCTAAAAATATCCGCCGTTAAAGAAAATATCCGCCCCTGTGTTTTCTGAGAGGTTTTTTGAAGTCAAGGGAAGCCCCCCCACTAACAGAGATGTGTTTTACCATGCCCATTTCCACACTGCCTGCACACCTGTGGTCGCCAAGGCAACATCTATCCTGCCCCCCCTTTCTATTTGGCAGGGGAAATCAGAGATCCGAACGACTACTGTTTCCCTCCGCCTCTCTCCACCTTCCTCTCTGGAACAGATTCCACCCTCCATCCCTCCATGTTTCCCTGGGGCAGATGAAACCTTAAATGGAGGTTTAATGAAATCTCAGGGATTGTCCTGTGGCTTGATCACCCGTGCTCCCCCCCCCCCCCCCTCGTGTGAAGCCCCTCTTCGGCAGTGCTAGGAGAGAGGGAGCGCAGTCGCTAATTGCAGGGCCTCCGGACAAGCAAGGGAACAGAAATAACGAAGAATAAAGAGAGATAAGAAGGAAAGACTAACTGAGATGGAGGCACATGGTGTCACATGCAACCTTGTGCATGTGACACACGCTGACACACGCACATGTACACACACACACATAAATATATATTGTAAAACTGCAATCAAGATCTTGCCAAACACCAGCCCCTGTGGTGCTGATTGTTAAAATGAATATTTAATTAACACACTGACAGTAGGCGGTGCTGCTGCTGATCATCGAAGCTCGGGTAATTGGAATCTTCCGGAGCAGTCGGAAACACACTGCTAGTGTGTGTGTGTGTGTGTGTGTGTGTGTGTGTGTGTGTGTGTGTGTGTGTGTGTGTGTGTGTGTGTGTTCGCATGGACTGTAGCCTACGTGTGTTTGTGTATGTTTATTCTCCAGCATTAATAGATCAACAGTCTGGGAGCCGTACAGCTCGAGTAATTGTCGTTCCTCGCAAAAAGCACAAGAGAAACCATAATGAGAAGATAAAAACATTTTATTTTTAAATTGACTTGTTGAAATTTGTTGAAAATGTTTTCACTAATGAACTGCTGCTACTTTGATGCAGTTGCGTAACAGCTGACTGTTTTCAAATCCAGACTGACTTTTATCAACACATTTCTATTAACCTAATTCAGTGCCCAAAGTGAACTTTATCAACTCTTAATTTAATTTGACTTGTTATGTTTTGGGCTATTTTTTAAATTGGGTTTTGTTGCTGTTTGGTCGCAGTCTGAGATAATGTGATTTATCTTTACAATATGTACCTCTCCAAGCATAACACATCAGTAGGTTTAAATGGTAAACAAACACATTCTAGAGGGTTTGTTGGTGTTTTTTCACCTTTAAGTATCATTTATTTAAGTTGACAGTGTCTGAAGGGTGGTGTTGACTCTGAAATACACAGTTCATCATTACTTTGTTCGGCTGAGTCACAACTTTCACAGGTTTCACTCTCATAACCAAAGGAACGTCACTATAGTGTTAAAGAGAAAAAGGGGGTTTTAATTTGCACAGAAATATTTTATTAGTTACATTTACTTCATGGCAGTAAACTGAAACAAATCAAGACTAACATCACAGTATGTACATTTAAAGAACTCCCCCTAGGAGGTTATGTTTTCTGTTGTGTTGGTTTGTTTGTCAGCTGGGTTATGGAAAAAAGAACTACTGTCCAGATTCTATGTCAAACATTCGTTGGGCGTAACATGGACCATGGAAGAACACATCAAATATTGGAGTAGATCTGAACCATGGGGCCAATACAGTACATGCAATATATTTAACTAATACAACCCGCCTTGGCAGAGGTCTGCCATCTCCCAGCGCCTTTCTAGTTTTATATCAGCTTTACGAGGCCTGCGGCTGAATCGTTTGGGCGGATAATTAAGCAGAAATTGCTTCATCTCCACTCTCTACCAGCATACACTGTTCGTCTGCCCAGCTCTCTTGTAGCCTGACAGGAAAACAACTCAAAATACTAAAAAACTGGAAATGCATGAAATACTCCAGACCTGGGCATAACATGTGTGGAGCTGCCACGGCATATGAAAAATGAATCAAAAAAAGTTCTCTAATTCAATTAAATTCAAATGAAATAAATACAAACAAGAGAAAACTGCAACCTTGCATCAAACTGCCAATTAATGTCCTCTTCACATCAGTGAATGTCATTTAAAGAGGCCTTATAATGCCCCCTCCCCCCCCCTTTCCTGTAGTATGTTATATAGGTTTTGTTTGCATATGTATGGTCTGCAAAGGCTAAAATCCTTTTCAGACCATGTCCCTCTGGAGCAAGTTTCTGGTTTCTGGCTAGCGCTCCAACACATTATACGTGATAGGCTAAGGGCGAGGCATCTTTAAACTGTTTGACCAATCACAACAGAGCCGGCCAGCTAACTATTAAGAGCAGACTGGGCTCTGGTTTCAGAAAGAGGGTGAAAAGAGATGCTGCAGCACAGGCATTGGAAACAGGTCACAGAAGAGTGCCAACAGATACAATGATTAAACCTGAGAATGCATAAAAGGGCCCCTTTAACCATCTCAGTCTCACTTAACTGGAACCAACCGAGTCTCACTGTCTGACTATCTTCTTACATCTCAACAGTTCCTAGTCCTCCCTGCTAAAACAACATCATCTGGCAAATTAGTTTGCACTCTCCATGATGGAGCGGCTAATCTTACCCAACATTGCAGGCAAAACAAACAGTAAAATCTTATGAAACCATAAAACAAACAAACTGTGTCACTTACACACCTTCATTTATAATGTATCACTGTCTGGAATTGAACATCAAGCCAAATCTGCTGCCGTAAAATAATGAATATCAGGAACATAAAGTAAATTAGACAAAGATAGCAGACGGTATATTCACGTTCATATATTCTCAACCGCTCTAAATGTGTATACTGTACTCTGTGGGTTCTTAGTGAAAGCCCTCAGATAATCTTGGTGTAATTAAAGATGACCTGCTCCTGCTCTGCTGATAATCGGAAACAATGCATGATAGGCTAACTCCTGTGCTCATCAAAGCACAGCATCTGTTCAAGCCCATAGCTATATTACGGAGTTTCCCCCTCTATGTCCCACTGGTGCCGGCTTTAATTAGCAGAGCCAGGAGAAAGAGATGACTTACCTGACAACTTTTGCAAACATTATTATTATTTCGAGCTTGGCTATTTCATCCTCCAACCAAACACTTGACTCTAATGCAAGCCTCTGGAGAGAGCGTGCTTTTCTTTTCATGTTTGTAAAGATTTATTGCAGTGTTGGTGCTGTGGTTGAATTGTAATGAGTCTTGGTAGGTGTGTGTGTGTGTGTGTGTGTGTGTGTGTGTGTGTGTTGTGAGGCGCACACCTATGCATATAAACTGCATTGAGGTATTAGCAGGCTTCCCACGACACAATGGATTGCTACTGTTTTTGCAGCAATCAGTCGCAGGCCACACACAACAGAAACAGTACGCAACGAAAGCTAATCAAAGATTTATCTGCCGATGTAATTTACATCTGATTACTGCTGTGATGTCCTGAGTTAAGAGGATGATTTCTGAAGTTTCACCTGTTATTTTTGCAGGCAGATCGGGGGTGCCAGCTTCTTGCTATGCAGCCTGTGTGAGTGATGCCATCTGCTCATCATCATTTAAATGTTTTTGTCTGAGCTTATTATGGTGATTATAAATGCTAGACATTTCTGAGGGCGTGCATTGTGCCAGCCACCATATCTATTTCCTGGATGAACCCCTCAAGCCAGAAAAACACACACAAACACACACGCATAAACTCAGCCGACGGGTGAACTCACTTTTACATGTGTTGTTACTGAATGCATTGTTTCCAAAATTAAACTTCACGTTTCTGTGACTCATTGACAAAGACGTCACAATCTTCAATTGATATGACAATACATATATATGAAACAGACTACAAGACATCTCCTTTATTTGAAACTTTTTGTTTTAACACACACACATACACACATCACACACACGGGGAAAACAAAGACAAAACATCAGTAATTCCTGGATTTGGTATCAGGCTGCTTGTTTAAGATGTGGAGCAGTGTTACCTCTGTGAGATCGGTAGCACGGATAGATTTCATTTAGATAAAGCTCCTCCACTAGAAACTGAGGTAAATGTATCTGAGGTGATAAAAAACAGCAAATCTTGTTCCCAAAGTCTCTGCTGGCCACAGCATTTGAATGAGAATGGAGTGTTCTCCAGAGTATTGAGAAATTCATGCTTGTATCTGCTTGGGTGTGTCTGTTTTTCACTGTCTGTGTGTTTCTGTATCTGTTAGTTCTTTTCAGGGGAGAGCACGTTGATGGAAGGCTGCCCATGGTGGAAATAGGACATTATTAACTTTCTGTCTCAGTAACTTTGTGGCGTATGACTTTGCATATTTGTTCCTTTCTGCTCAACACACAGTCCCATATTGACTCACCCCAAGAAAACAGCCCTGGAAAACTTCTCAACTCATGTTGACTTTTGTTTGTTGTTGTTTTTCTTCCAGTAGTTTATCAGATTCAATTCTATAGGCAAGCTGACAGGGTAAAACCACCAGGGCATATAAATAAGATATATTCGATTCTACTGTAGGTTTTATGTCATTTTTCTGATGCTGCGAGTCAGTTCTACTCCACTCATACTTGTCAACCCTCCCGATTTTCGCGGGGGACTCCCAATTTCATTGCCCTCTCCCGGTTTCCTCCCGGGGTCATATTTCTCCCGATTTCTGACGAAATCAGATTTACTCAGGACTGTTTCCACTCGGACTTTAATACAGCTACACCATTGTTTGGTTTCCATGGTAACACGTCTCTTTAGTAGCGCACGCAACTCAAAGTCTGAGGGTGAGGCAGATAATCACAGAAAACAGAACAAGAATCGACAACTACTC
>NW_011348018.1:0-2209 GCF_000735185.1 Notothenia coriiceps
ACAGTCCGCGGCATATCACATCATAATGTATCATATATCTCCTTATCTGAGTCAGCTGAGCCGTATCTGGCCGTGCAACACTCACAGTGTCACATACTGTATGCAGAAGTATTATTTTAAGCAACACATTAAGTTGAGGAAACAATCGAGTCAAATGTAATTAAAGTCAGATCGTGTCTTAGACGGGGCAGTGATATCATAAACCTGTTAATGTACGCATTCAAACACTTGTTCTGTTACCAGCTGTATTCACCTTGCAGGTGCAGCTATGTGGCTTTGATCCTGGATAAAGAGTTTAAGTCATGGATGTTTAAAGTTTAACTTCTTCATATGTCTAATATTATAGTTGACTTTTCATTCAGGAAGTATGACGCTGCGCTGTCAGTACGCTTCTCCATGTTTGTGATTGGTCGAATGCTCCAGATACCACCCCTTTCATGTGAACGCGCACCTAACTAAATAGGACACGGCTGGCTTGAGCGATCCACTTGATAACCCGTGTCGTAGTACCGTTTAGCGAGAGCGCGTATGTTTTGGATTAGGCCAACCGGCTAACTCAAACATATCCAGGTTAGGTTGAACCAGCTTCGTAGTACAGGCCTCTGGTGATGCAGCACTGGTCCTTGTTGTTATGTTGTTTAACGTCTCTATAAATGACGTGTTGATTGTTTACCTGATGATGCAGCACTGGTCCTTGTTGTTCCTCTGCATGTTGAAGTAACAGTTGTCTGCGATGGCGAAGATGTGCGGCGGCAGCTCTCCGATCTTCCTGTTGGTGTAGAGGCGGATCTGATCGGGGGTGTAGATCGGGAGCAGCTGGTACGGGTTCACCGCCACCAGGATGGAGCCCGTGTACGTCTGCAGGGAGAAAAACAAGAAGACTAAGAGACTTTCACACATTTTAGAGACAGATGATCTCAAATCAATCAGCTGCTATATTCCAGAATCATTCGAGACAGCTGTTGACGTGATTGTTTCTGTATTGTCTTTCTAATTTGAATGATAGGAAAATGTTATGCATTGAAGAATGAATGAAGAGTCTATGGCGTTAATCACATGACATTGTAAGACGTGCATTCAATTTAAACTTTCAAAAGCATTATTGTAATTCATTACTGCGGATATACTCTAACACTAACCCAGATTGATTTCAAACGGCCTAGAAAGAGCTACTGAAGAACACGGTACGTAACAATTCAAATCAGTCAGAGGAAGTCGGAAGAAAAGTTTCTAAATCTTTAGTCATTTTCCAGAAAAGGGAAAATCTATCACAAAATTTCATATAAGAATGAATATTTTCAGAGATCAAAAAGTTAGAAATGTGCAAGAATCAGGTTAGCTTTTCCTTTTTTGTGACACCATCGTTTTTACTCACCTTTCCACCACAATTAGTCTACAGGGAGAGGGAACAGAACAACCAAAGACTATTACAGGACTGAGACTCAAGATAAATACACAACGAAGTACATACATATGTTTTAAGGATATATCCACCGTTAAGTTAAGACCAATATCTGCTCCATCACTGCTCTTACCAAAGTTAAGGGTCTCTAATTGGTTTCCCCTCACATTAAAGTCCCTGTTTGTATCCCCTTTATAAGTAAACCAGTAGACCTCAGTCCAGCAGGGATATGAGGACATGTGTATTTCTTTATTTATAGTTCCAGTAAAGTGCAGATTATTGGAGCTGCATGTAAACACTTTAGTCTCCACTGGACCGCAGCCAATACATTTGTTTATGAATGAGAATCAATTAGGGCCAAGACAGCTTCCACTGTCACAGCAGAGAGATACAAGTCTAATTTCTGAAATGAATATAAGAAATATTTGTAGTTTTTCAGGGAATATTCAAAGTCAGTAACCTGGTTTTGGGTAATGCATGTACAAACACATGTATTACAATTAAGAGATAAGGTCTGTCATTGTTTTCCCCTCCCGTTAAACAGATTAACCTGAATAACATCTCCTCTGGACCGCAGCCAATGACCCTCCATGTTCAGGTGACATGTGTGTACTTTGTGTACTCAGGAGAAACAGAGGATTACTGACGTAGATGACGCGCTCGTTGTAGCGGATCAAAAGGTTTCGGAGGATGCCAGCTTCGTTCAGGTCTCCCAGACGGATCATGTCCTCCACGCCGTGCACAGAGGTCGGGTGCATGGGTTTGATGTTGGTGTTCTGAGGAGAGATCCAGTGCTCCTGAGAGAGA
>NW_011348019.1:0-2574 GCF_000735185.1 Notothenia coriiceps
AAACTCATCCAGTGAGAAACGTTCCGCTGTGCAAAAATAAGTGCGATTAAAATGCGTTAATTTTTTTAACGCGTTAATTTTTGTGTAATCAATTAATCTTAAATAACGCGTTAAAGTCCCGGCCCTAATTATTTTGTATATAAGTGTTTTACCATGGAGAACAAAAAGAGTGCTGCACCATAGTTCAACCAGACTGACAATAAGACACAAAGACACCTAGAAACCTCTGAACAGTTAAATAAAAATTAAAATAAATCAGGTAAAATAAGCAAAACGTGCAGATAGGACAATATTCCTGATTTAGTGCACAATAATTACTCAAGCCACTATATTTGTGCAAGAGTTTACACACAACGTCTTTACTCTGCCTTCTACTGCATTGTTTACACTATCGAAATGTGATTCTACATATATACACTGAACAAAAATATAAATGCAACACTTTTGTTTTTGCCCCCATCTTTCATGAGATGAACTCAAAGATCTAAAACATTTTCTACATACACAAAGTAACCATTTCTCTCAAATATTGTTCACAAATTTGAAAAAATCTGTGACAATGACACTTCTCCTTTGCCGAGATAATCCATCCCACCTCACAGGTGTGGCATATCAAGATGCTGATTAGATAGCATGATTATTGCACGGGTGTGCCTTAGGCTGGCCACAATAAAAGGCCACTCTGAAACGTGCAGTTTTGCTTTATTGGGGGGGTCTGGGGGGGTCCGAAAACCAGTCAGGTTTAACCCTAACCCTAACATGTCACCCACTGACATGTTAGGGTTAGGGTTCAATGTCAATCAATGTTTATTTATTTAAGGTTATGGTTAAACCCTAAACATTTTTTTAATGTGATATGCCACCCCTCTGAGGTGGGATGGATTATCTCGGCAAAGGAGAAGTGCTCACTATCACAGATTTTTTCAATTTTTGTAAACAATATTGGAGAGAAATGGTTATTTTGTGTATGTAGAAAATGTTTTAGATCTTTGAGTTCATCTCATGAAAAATGGGAGCAAAAACAAAAGTGTTGCGTTTATATTTTTGTTCAGTGTAGAAGCCGCTATTTACTTGTCTTTCATCCTTTCTTTATAACTAATGCGGTTGATGCATTGTGATTTCAAAGGTGTCTATTATCATTTGGACAACAGCTGGAAATGAGCAATGTTGGCTAAAGCTGTTTTTTGTGACAGTTGATTAATGGGGACTGTCCACGACACTATAAACAAATAAACTTAACATACTGACATCATACCAGCAATTTTATTAATGTAATTGCGCAAAAGCTTCTTTATTTTTTTTCCGGCAATTAAAACACAAATGTAAGTCAATGAAACATTCTATTAGTGGTGTCCATTCTCAAACTCTATGTAAAAGGATAGGATTTGCATAGTGTTGCCACTGCAGCTGCTATGGTTGGGTACACATCACATTGAGAGCCACACACAGGTACAGGTAGGCAGTGTAGCCCGGTCCAAGCTGTTTGCTCATACATTTTGCTCAAAGCCTCCGCTCCTTTCTCTGTGAATGCTTGCATGGCAGGTGCCCCGATGTTGTCTCGTCTCCTGGAGGCTGGTCCCGCCCAGTTCTCCGCTCCGTTAGGTTTCATGGTCAGTGCAGACTCCACCGCTCCTCTTTCTGCTGCCTCTTCTGTGCCTGTTGACTCTCCTGCCTCAGCAAGTACAGGTCTGTCCACTCTGACCCCACCCACTCAACCTTTAACCCATCCACCAAACCTCCAGTCTTCCTTTATTTAACCTGTTTTGTAGCCGGGAGATTACATTTCAGAACTTTATTTAACCCTTAGATGCACGAGTGACTGGACTCTTCCATAAGTGGGTCAAAAAGGACCCGTGTTACAATAATGTGTTTTCATGTCATTTTTGTCATTTTGTTTAAGACAAATAACTTGTATAATATTTAGTATTATATTTTGGTTCACACTAGAAATATTTTATATTTAATTTTTCACTATTTATAATTTTAGACATTTTTTTTACATTTAGAAAAAAACCGTTTTGAGCATATTGTCCCAAAGATCTCCGCTATTCTGAGACCCTCACAGTATTCCAGTCCCTTTTCAAAACTCATCTCTTCTCCTCTTGTCTACTCATAGCCCACCCCATCAATCCATGCCGGTTGATCAAGTTTGATAGTCCTATACCCCCCACCCTAACCTTCCCTTATATTTAAAGCGATTTTGAGTCCTTGAAAAGCCCTATAAAAATATAATGTATTATTATTATTATTATTATTATTATTATTATTATTATACTAACAGGTATGAGATCTTGCTGTGTAAAATAACCCTCCTGAGAGGTGTCACTTGTGATGCAGTCTGTGTGGTCTACAGTGAATGTATTCCTGACAACGACAGGTGATAAGAATCAAAGGTTCCCATAGGATCCATAGAAAATGCATGCGGGTCATTTTTATGGAAGCTTGGGGTAGAAATACAAAAACTACAATTTCTTAAAATGTATAAAATTTAAATTTAAAATTTGAATGGAACGATATCCAAAACAGGTTTTTGGGGGAATAGCTGGAATATGAAATGATAAAAAAATGTAATTA
>NW_011348020.1:0-1949 GCF_000735185.1 Notothenia coriiceps
TTGTCGACGGGGGGGGACGGGGTGCTAGTGACTTATCCGACCGGCCCACCGCGGTGCCGCAAGTAGCCTACATACCGCTAGGACATTTAAAATTCATTGGCAGTAGTTTTACCGTAATCCTGCTGACAGATAAAGAAACAGACAGACAAACATAACCTCCAGTCCTTGGTGAAGGATGTCAGTCAATAGAAATGTGACAAATTGCAAAACCTGTTGCATTCAAGTCAATTCGAATTGGAACCAATACCTGAAAAGAGAAGGAAGGAAAGGAGAGGGAAGGAGTAGGAAGTAGCCTAAGGCTGGAAAGAGGCGAGGGAATAGAAAAAAAAGTGAGAAGAAATGAAAGATAAAGGGGGGAGAAAGAGAGAAGTAGTAAGGAAGGATTAAAAAAGGGTGGGGGGTTAAGGGAGGGGTTTAGATAGACTGCCTCAGGTCCGCTGTTAGTCGCTGTAATGATTTTCCACTCGTTAAAATTAGTTTAACAGATGTATTCTAAGTTTGTGAGTTGCCAATAAAGACTCTTGAGTAATAATTTGTGATTTTATAGCTGCTGTTAAAACATTTAATATCTTTTTTATTGGGAGAAAATATTCCTTCAGTATCTTCAGGAAAGTCTGTGGTCGTTTAAAGCAATTCCATTTTACATAATGACCTGCTGTTCTCTCATATTACTGTGTTGCTGCAGGGAGTTTGTGACCCCAAAGGTTAAAGGTGATATTAATGTAATGTTGCCATAGCTACCTCTCTGCTTCTGATGGGATGATTTTTTTCTTATTTGTTGAAATCATAAAAGTCGAAAAGTTCCAAAAGTGTGTGTGTGCAACAGGTTGGACTTCAGGGTCTGAGTGAAGGCAAAGGGGGGACATTTTGTAATTAGTTGTAACCTTAACAGCGTCAAAAATGCCGTTTTTATACACTTTTGAGAAGTTTTTTCTCGTCAGATAATCTAATCAAATGTTAGTTTAAAACACTGATGGCAGGTGAAAACATCTTCAGTCATTAGAGAGGCAAAGAAAATCAAAACAGATCCGTCATGTGTGCAAAATTAATTAATATCGATGGATGGATGAATAAATACAAGTGTAAAGAAAGTAGACAAACAAACACACACAAATGTAAAAATCTAAATATGCTTTCTAATGTGGATATTCAATTAAATGGCTTTATTTCACATTGAGGAAGGAAATACCAACACATTTTAGCAAAAAAAGAGGAAAGATGGAGGTGATTGCTGATTATTAACAACTTAAATATAGGATATCTTAAATAAATTCATATAGCCTACATATTAAACTCAAGCTATTTGTAGGCATATATTATGGGTCTCAGATATATACAAAATATATAAAAACATGTCTATGATACAAAATACAAACAGATCATGCATTTTAGAAATCCCTCATATCCCTCTATTCCAGATGTTGGAGAAACGCGGATTTGGGGTCCTTAGCTTGAAGAAAAGAAAAAGAGGAGGCGGAGCTAATGCCTGATCAGAATTCGACCGGAGATAAAGTTAAATTCTGCTGTGATAAATCGCAATCCTTTTCTAAACCACATCAAGGATTATTTCTGAAACAGTATGGAGCTCAAATGCTTTTTCTCTTGCGGGTTTATCACAAAGTGAGATCCTTTTTGTAATTTCCTGCTTTTTAAACACATGTGCTCTACAGTACAGGTTAGCTCTGAGTGTTAGCGAGGCTTGCTAATGTAAACAAAAACGAGATTACGTCCAAAACACGTCAGGCATTGTTTCTGATAGCAACTCTTTGTGGGCCCACCATCCGAAATGTTGTCATATCGGCAGCAAATCTGTATCATCTCCGTTGTACCCCCGTTTTTAAAAGATGTGGGAAAAGAGAAAGGGTTTTATTTTCTGACGCTGCGTGAGTTCCCCGACGCACCGGGGACACATACTTATTAGTCGTACAATCCAGTCCATTATTACTGTA
>NW_011348021.1:0-1678 GCF_000735185.1 Notothenia coriiceps
GGGGGTGCGGTGCGTAGTAATCAGTAGCGAACCGCTTCGACACGGGTATTTCGGTTTATTCACGGCATTCTTTTTGTTATTCTACAGTATTGTTGTTTTATAGTTATTTGTTAATGTATACAACCCAATTTGTGTTCTTTGAAATTGAAAAGGATATCGCATTGTGTTTGTTACTTTCGTTGCAGTTGTATATTTCTTGAGTGTAATTTGGCTTGGCTTTCTATTTTGTATGGACATGCTTTTATTTTTAAGGAGAGTTAGCGCAGTGGACAGGAAGTTGTTGTTGTTGCTATGGAAACAACGTGACGGAGATTAATGGAGAAAAACTTATATCTACATATAAAGACGGAGAAAGTAAACAATAACGTTTATGGTTAAGTGTTAGCACCCCCCGAAGAGGCACA
This sequence comes from Notothenia coriiceps, assembly GCF_000735185.1. Lineage (NCBI taxonomy): Eukaryota > Metazoa > Chordata > Actinopteri > Perciformes > Nototheniidae > Notothenia > Notothenia coriiceps. Next base: position 405 of record NW_011348021.1, read on the forward strand.
AGCTCTTACGTTGATATTGGAGATTTCAATAAATTCAAAAAAAAAATAGTATAGTACTCCAACGAACGAATATTCGAGTACAGCCCTAGTAGCTGCACAACGAGAAGTGAGAATATCTAAAAGTCATCTTATTATTAATCATCAGTCTGTGAGTCAGACGTGGAATTAACCTGCTGTGTAAAACTGAAATGGTTGTAGTGACGCTGTGTGCCTCTCTGAATCCACTTCCCCTCCTGCAAAGCCTTTCATTCCTGTTCTTGGGATTCGGGCAATAGAGAGTGGGGGGCGTTCGTTTGCAGGAAGGATTTGAGTTTACTGAAGAGCTTTTGCACAAAGAAAATGTCCAACATCTCCAGGGCGACGGTACATTTCAGATGAAGCTGGTTCTTTCCGCCCTGATTTGGTTTCTTAATCACAGCGTCACTCAGACAGTTTTTAACTTGGACTTCATTCCTTCATGCAGCATTTTGTCTTTGAAATTCAAACTCGACGTCAAAGTTGCTGACTCACAATCCTTCATGAGTGTCGGTGCATGCATGTGTGATTGTGTAATTCAGACTGGGTGAACAGCAGAGAGCCCTGTCAGAGGGTGTGGATATAATGATGTCATAGTGTTCATGCCAAAGGTTTAATGCATTGCTCTGGTATATCTTTCTTCTGATGACTGTTGTTTTGAAAAGCGAGCAAACGCTTAAATGTCCAAAAAGGCTTAAAACCGAGATCAAGGGGCAAAAGTTGCACTTGCTTTTTCAGGGGGAAATATATATACTTAAAGGGGACCTATCATGCAAAATGCACTTTGTGATGTCTTTTATACATAGATGTGTCCCCGGTGCGTCGGGGAACTCACGCAGCGTCAGAAAATAAAACCCTCTCTTTTCCTCGGTACCCAAATCTTTTAAAAACGGGGTACAACGAGCGGATACATATTTGCTGCCGATATGGCGTGAAATCGGCGGCGGACCCACAGAAAGTTGCTATCAGAAACAAGGCCTGACGTGTTTTGGACGTAATTTGGTCTTTGTTTACATTAGCAATACTCGCTAACACTCAGAGCTAACCTGTACTGAAGAGCATATGTGTTTTTAAAAAGCAGGAAATAAAAAATGATAAACCCGCAAGAGAAACAGCAAATTTTAGCTCCATACTGTTTCAGAAATAATCCTTGACGTGGTTTAAACAGGATGGCGTTTTATCACAGCAGAATTTAACTTTATCTCCGGTAGAATTCTGATCAGGCATTAGCTCCGCCTCCTCTTATTTTTTATTTTTTC
>NW_011348022.1:0-12615 GCF_000735185.1 Notothenia coriiceps
AAATTGATTTGTTGATGGGAATTAATGTGAATAAATTAACTCTAGGTTAACGGTACTCTTGCTATCACTACTCACCGACACTATAAACCTTGTCCCTCATGCTAGCCCTGACAACACCGGTAAGCACACCTTCATCTAGGCCAGGGGTGGGGAACCTTTTTCCTCTCAAGGGCCATTTCAATTTTTACAACATCCTCCGAGGGCCGTACAAATTATTGAACTCAGCCTCTGCTTAAAAAAACTAAAATCACCGCCCATTCATTTGGCCTTTCTTTCATGCTGTGCAAAGAAAAAGCAACCTCCAGATATCTTACCATGACTCGTGCATGCATGCATGTGCACGGCATGGCATGACAACCAAAACAGAAAGATATGGACACAAGATGTGTGCAAATGTATTAGTATCCTATCCATGTGAACATGATCTAAGTGAGAGCAAAATGAAGAGATATGGATACATCTCAACACCCATATGAAACAGAACTATAAGCAGATTTTTATTTTTGGATATTTTACAAATCACTCAACAACTTTTTTGTTACTGTCATATAGTATGTTATACCTGTTTTTCATTCAGTCTCATTAATAACTATAATGATCATATCAAGGTGTGCCTTAATCTCACTGAGTTCACTGAGCTCACCGAGCTGAGGTTATTTGAGCCTCTCAGGAGAGAGCTCTCTTCCACCTGGTTGTAGAAAAGCTCTTTAAATTCGTTAGCATAGCTAGCTAACCAGATGCTAATAACAACAGATCGCCACTGTGCTTACAACTAAAGACACAGCCACGAAAACACTGCGGCATGTGTACTGCTCCTTATGGGTACTGCAATATTTGAAGGGCTGGAGCGGTGTTCCGGTGCTCTCTGTCAGCACTCCTTTCAGACGAGACATATACCACGTGAAGACACATTACGCTCGTGTTGTGTTCAAGGAACCTATCCTTGGCCAGGAAAAAGGTACTCGCTTGTTTAATTATTTTTGCTGTCTAGATTTCTTCTTCTTTGTTGAAGTGAGAAGTTGTCCGTCAGCGGACTGACGGACTGACGGATGGACTCCTCCTCCCCCCAAAACGAAAACTCTTCGGTTCTTCACGAATTACACAAGTCACCCAAATCAGCGTTAAAAAAGCGGGAGGCGCCGAAAAATCCCCTATTAATGTATTGATTATAGCTCTGGGTCTGGATCCTGACCGCGGTCCTGACCGCGGTCCGCCTGTTGCCGACCCCTAAAGCCATCATTTTGGCAAAAAAACAATCACGTTTAGTTCTCGTATAGGAACAGGTACAACGCTCTAGCATCAGGCATTAATCAAACATTTGAAAGCTATTTCGATTTCATCATTGGAAATAGTCAAATGTTTTTCTAAAGATGTATTAGTTTACACTGTGTTCAAAGCTTGGCACCACAAGCTTACAAATGATGTTACTTTCTTCCTTTATTTCCATTTAGTTTTTCACTGTGTGCATAAACCAGCTTTCAGGCTAATAGATCTTAGTCTGCATCATGGCCTTTTTGTGTACACTAAATGTAAGAGCTCTGTTTTGTTAATAACCTTCATTAGAAATGTTAATTGTCTTATGCCATTTAAAATACACATTCTTAAGGTGACTGCTCATATTTTAGGATATATTTTGATGTGGTTGATGCAATTGGACTCTTTGGTTGGTTTATTTATTTCATTGCAGTTGCTACACCCCTATATATAATTAGACAGCAAACACAGGGGAGTCATTAGCCTCATGAAGTGGATTGAAGTGGATCAGTTGATGGATCGAATGAGCCAGGAGCGAGCTCTTTGGAGACAATCAAATAATGATTTGATTCTCTGCATTGTTGGCCATGAACTCCTAATGTCAATACTTCAGGTCATAGGATGAGCTGACAGGTTTTTTTTTTACATCATTGCTGCTCACAGCTGCAGCTCATTTCAAACACCACCCACTCAGTTTCTGCTTTTGACAGATATCTAGGTTTAATGGCCAGTACTTTAGGTCATCTGGCGTGAATAGCATACATAATCTACATCTACATCTACATGTTGAAGAAAAGAGTCTGTACTTTGAGAATTTCTCTTGGCTGAAATTGCCCGAAGCTTTGTGTCTAGATTAGATAATTTTGTGGACAAAATCCAGCAGCTTATTCATCAATCTAGTGTTCCAGCAAACTATTAATGCCATCCAGACTCTCAAAGAACATTAGAAAGAATCTTTTTGGAAAGAAAAGAAAATGCCTGACTAATAAGAACAAGCCTGCTTTTGGAACTGCAGTCTGTTAACAAAACATCAACTACTGTGGATTTAAAAACAATAATTTACGATTGTTTATATTTCCTAAAGTCATATTAATGCTTTGAATCAGTATTGTATTAAAGATGTCATCTAAAAAACAGAGTATAATCATATTTAACTTTCATTGTGTCATGAAAATTGCTGTTTAGTGGCTTATAGAAGATAATATGGACCTTATTCAGGATGTCTGAATTCTAATTGATTCAAATATCAAGTACTACAGGCCATCTTATGATGCGATGGCAGCTCCGCAATGCAAAAGGGGCCAGGTGCATCCAGTGGGTGAGCCAATGGACCCAAACCAACTCCTCCACAGGGGTGTAAGTGGATAGGCCAATAGCCCTTTTTCGCCCTTTTCAGAGACCACGCCCATCTTTTAGAAAACAATTCTTGTTTTGATCTCGAATACAAATCTGATTGCACCTTGCATGATTGATTCTATTCAGTCACACACAAAGACACAACACAGACATTATCAAACTCGACCTTCATTTTGACCACAACGACATACCTGTTCAACTTCATCACACATACACACTCACAAGGTTTAAACAATACCAGAATATCCAAATGAGGGTTTCCTCAAGGGTCTGAGCAATTCTACAATATGTACTCCAAACTTTTCTATTTCCAAACACAGTGCATCTCCCACTTCTCCCACATCCAAGCTGTGTGTGGTAAGGGGCCTGAATGCAGCAATGATAGAGTCTTGCACGATAACTACTGTACCACGCTTTAGAAATAGCTTCGTCACAAAAACTCCGGTCAATAGATTGGGTGCAGCTACAAATTGACACATAAACATCTAAGCATACCATTACATTGAATATTCAACTGATACAAATCAGACCAGAATTACGTAGGTCAGATTTTATTTAACTTTGTAATATATGGTTATGTATGCAAATCAAATTTGGTATTGAGAAAATGCTCCCAGTTTGGTGCTCATTTTGAAAGCAAGTGCAAAGCCAAAAGAACAATGTAATGATGACTGGACATCCTGCAAAGAGGAGAGGAACTATTTCACAAGTTCTACAGTAGTACATGCTTTCGAAGTGGTCAGTGGAAATGTCTGAATCACAATTATAAAGATTAATTCATATACAGTACATATCGTAAATTGTGCAACATGTCTACTCAGGGTTTACCTTGCATGTTTCCCAGTTCATGCCTGTGACCTATAGAGAGGCGAAGTCCCTCCCTTTCCGGGGGACCTTATTTCGGAAAAAGTATGTATTGAAGTCAATGGCGAGAGAAAGATTATCTTTTGATCCCGTTTAAATTGTGCCACGAATTACACATATGATGTTTGTCAATTTAAAAGATTAATGTGTCGTAAAACGTAAAAAAACACTTTTTTTAGGGTGAAACCGCTCAATGAACTACATCTCTTGTCTCGCACCACACATCAAGACGGCCGTCACGTTGGCACATTTCACTTCTTTCTTTCAGAATGAGGCGAAAAGTATTAAACAAGGTGAAAATCACTACAAGTCTGGGCATGTTGAGAGCTGTATACACACAAGGGGAGTTAGTCGGTTCCGTAAGAGCCAGCATGCGGGACCGGGATTCTGGGATTTGTAGTCTTTCTAGTTGCATATTTTTCATAGTCTTATATTTCAACAGTTTTACGACAAACTGTGACTTTTTTGACATGGAAATAATTTTTTAAGATTGACTAACATCATATGTGTAATTCATGGCACAATTCAAATGGGATCGAAAGATAGGTTTTCTCTCTCTATTAACTTCAATACATCATTTTTCTGAAATAAGGTCCCATGGACCGGAAGTAGATGGGCGGGACTTCACCTCTCTATTCAGTATTTGGGCCTCTGTTTTGTTTGAAGGACACAAAAGGAGTTTAATCAAGTACCAGTAAAACGTGTGATTAGTTGTGAATGAACTCAGGTCATGAAGGTTGATAACATTTTGGGAGGCCTGAATGGAATATGTTGATTTAATAAAAACATTCTGACAACACTGACCTCCCATTGGCTTTACTCCATCAAAGTATATGGGATAATAATAATAATAATACATTTGGAGAGAATTGTAAGGCTGCATGAAGCAAATACTCGTGCAGATGAGGTCTTTAATGTCCATATTTACTGTAAAAATAAGAATACCAGGAATAATCCAAAATGAAAAGAAAGACACTGCTAGAGAGATGAAAGAGGTTTATAAAAGAATGGGGGGAAATAAATAAAGAGGGAAAGTAGGACAATTCAAGAGTTGAAGGGGAAGGAGTGAGACTGCCAAATCACAGTGATGGGTGTATATCAATTCTGAAGTCTATGAACCAGCTGTTCAGCATGTTTCAACATCTGTTAAGATAGATGCTTGTCCAGTAAAGCTCAGACAAACTCTGGAATAGGGGATGGATGGAAAGAGATTAGCAAAATCAGTTTGTGGGCAAGAGATCACTTTGTTAAAACCAGTAGCATTTGTTTCTTTGCAGAATGTTTGTGCTCACCCTAAATAATGGGATGAGGAGCTCAGACATCTGGAATGAGGGTTGCATTTTCTAGTAATGAAAAGAGCAAGTTAAGGTGGTGGTAAGATTAATTTAAATGCCCTCCCTGTAGAGTATTCCAGGCACGTCAAACTAGGAGAAGACCTCAAAGTAGCACCAGAATGTGATAGAGATTATACATTCCATCTGGACCGGGACAACCTTGGAATTCTCAAGGAGATAGGGAGAGGGGTCATCATTATTACTACGAATCAGACTGGGAAAATCAAATATGGACGGATTGAGCATAGAATCAATTGAACACGTACAGGGCAATGTAATCCTTACCTTACAGTATGTAAATTGACCTTTTAACATAAGACTTGGATAAAGTCGTCAAGTTTACTATTTGTTGTCAAAGAATATAAGTGGTCACCCCTATGGGATGCTTTTTTTTTGTTGCTTTTTTATGGTCTGGTCATGGCTCTTTAGTTTTAATGAAAGGAAACCTTAATACTACAGCATGTAATCATTTGTAAGACAATAATCGGCTCCCAGCCTTGTAGCAACAGTTTGGGTAAGGCCTCTAAAGCTTTCTTTGGCTCTGAATAACTTGACTGGCCTGCAGAGACCCCTGGCCTCAACTCCATCTAACACTTTAGGGATGAACTGGAACGCAGACTGGGAGCCAGACTAAATCACTCACCATCAGTGTCAACTCAATGATCTTATCGCTGAATGGAGGCATCATTCTGCGGCCAGGTTCCATCTTCTTGTCTAAAGCCTTCCCAGAAGAGTGAAGGCTTTGTACGGAAGATAAATACCTATGGTTTTGTGATGGTATGTTTGATTTCAAATGTCCAGATGCATTTGGCCTAATATCCCTGATTCTCTGTCAGGCCTGGTTTGGAGCTCTCTTCACTTTTCTTTAACCTTGTTTAAGAGGGCATTTGCTTTTGCAGTTAGATTGAGGTCACATGTCTCTAGTAGTTAAGATCATCCCACTGTTTGGTCATACTGATACTGATATTCTGTACACACTGTGAAGACCACTGAGACAAATGTAATATTTGTGATATTGGGCTATATACATAAACATTGATTTACTGGTTTAAAGATCCTTGCTAAACTGTGATAATGCCAGGATTATAGAATCTGTTTACACCAAATGCCTACTCTGCCAAAATTGAAAGAGTTCACCTTCTACTTAGCATGAATGTGCTCAGTAAGTTTTATACAACTCTGTCCTTCAACTGATGCAGAATAGAGCGGTAAATTGGATTAGACCCGGGCTGTTGCTATCATGGAGCCACCACTATGGTTTCTATATATTTGTGCACAAGCAGGAAGTGGAAGGAGTCATCCTCTGGGAGCTGTGAATATTCACAAAAAGGTTTCTGCCCTACCAGGAGACCTGTTGGGACATCTGGGATGAAATATTGTGATGGGCAAGGTTTCTTACATCGGGTCAGCAAGAATTCTGTGATACTGGGATTGTTTTTACACACTTATTATACATTTTACCAAAAAACGCACTCATGCACTATATACTGAAACTATACATATGCTACATCTTGATATGTATTTTGAGTCAGATACTAGCTTTTTTACTTTGCGGTGCTCAGCTGTATAATAGTTTTGTTTCTGAAATGTGAAGTTTTCACCTATCAAAGTTCACATACAAAAGGTTGCTACATTATATGCTGTTAATAGTTCTGGTACGATGTTGGGCTGGTTTGAGTTAGTAAATAAATTAAATGTACTTCTCATTCACAAGTCTAAATGATACATTGGCCTTTTGCTGGAGGGAAAATAGGGCAACTGATGGGGTGACAGATCAAAAAACACATCATGGAAGGTCTTCTATGGTTTTAGAAAAGTAAAGCGTAAGACCAAGAGAGGTACCAACCTTAAGAGCAACTACTTTTGGTTGCTGAAAATAATGTTAGGCTGTAAATATCCTAATCCTTTCAGCCATGCTTGAATTGCCCACAACTCCTAATACTTCATCCTGCATTGATACTTTCATTGCATTTTTCCGTCAAAGCCAGAATGCCATTGCAGATGGCCAGGACATGAAAAGCAACTCTAAGGTATGCCCTTTATCTGCTTAATGTCATATTCAAATGAAAGCAATCCAATACAAGTTTTAATTGTGCTTAAACAGCATCCTAGGACTAGAAAGCCTCATGTGTTCAGAGGACACGTGGTGTGCTCAACAACTCCCCCGAGACTCAAACTCTGATCCCTCTTTGTTCTGACTGTGCACCGTCAAACTTTACTGGATGCTGATATATAATTCAGACTTTAACCAGTTATGCCCCAAGCCACAAACAGACACACAGCTCTTCCTCTCCCAGGGAGATGGAGAAAGCTTGATTACCCTTCTTTACTGCATTAGACTCACACAGACAAGGCTTGATGCATTTTGACAAGAGTCAAAAGAGGCTTTGAGAGAGTTGGTTTTCTCTCAAAGGATGACAGACTTTTGTGAAAGACAAAACCTCTGCACAAATGTTTCAAAACCTCTGCATAAAAGGACACTGATTAACCCCAGATTGTTTTCTATTTTTATTCTCAAGGCAAATATCCCACCCTGAGATCTGAGACATTGGTTTAACACCTGGGATCATCTGAAAAACTCTTTAGTGATTCATCTCAGCTGTACGTCTCTTCTCTCTGCCCTGCTCAGTGTACACTGTACCTGACCGGGTCCAGGTATTTGCTTCAAGTAAGGGGCAAGGACCACAGATGCAGTTTTGGTTTTCACGCTAACTTCTTTGTTGGCTTTGAGGAGGGAGGCGTGTGAAGTGTCCCAGAAACACTTCACCCCAAATTGCTCCTGTGGGGATTGTCCACAGTATTGAGTATGTAAGTCGCTTTAGAAAGAAGCGTCTAACAAGTAACATGTAATGATGATGCCTTACAACTGTCAGAACAGTAATGGATACCACACGGTGACATGAATGCAGAGATCGGAGTAAATGTTTTAAATGTGGTTCAGGCTCTATCGAGATGCAGGTACAGAGAGAAAATAATTCCACCATAGGGCAAATAATATCCTGGTTGAAAGACTTTGTGAGCCTACTTATAAATCATATCATTATGATGTCACACACACTGATGTAACCCTAATGTTGTGTTGCTATCACATCTCAGATCTGTCAAATATTGCCATCATAAACTTTTATATCTAACCCTAACTCTGAAGAGTGGTGCGAATGAGTCCTTAAACCTTGAAATGATTTAGCATTTTAGCCTTGCAGTCAATGGTGTGTGGTTAGATGCCTGAAATAAGGTCTGTGGTTAACACACACATGAAATACATGAAAAAACATGAAATACGTCACTCTTTGTGACTAAATGAGACAATAAACGTCATAGCGCCGAACATTAGCCACTTGAGAGATGCGCAGCCATGCAACCGTGATGTTGTTTTATTTAAAAGCACTTCATTCACTTTTTATTTCTGTCGATTTAATTTATGCTTAAAGATATCACAAAGTGGTGTTAATATGCAGAGATTAACCAAACATGGTAAGTGTCATAAACGTTTGCTTGCCCCAGAGCTAAAGGTCTCATAGAGGTCCTGTAGTGAGACGCTACAATACGTTATCACTGCACCACTCTATTAGATCTGTGTTTATTAGTAAAGACATCTGCTTTGTTTCTAATTGAGGTGTTCAAGAAGTGCAATGCCTAATAACCTGAATTAAGCCACAATTTGATTTTCTCTACTTGAGTTATGTTTCATGTCTCACTGTGAGTCTGTCTAACACTTGATTGGTTTATCATCACAGGGGGAACAGGTGCAGAGTGTGAACTCTTGGAGCTTGCAGGGGAAATGACATGTGTTGTGAATCTTTCAAACATCAGGTGTTGTGTAATTGGTGGAGAATCATCCTGCTGCTAGCCTTGTGTTACTCTGTTTGAATCTTTTGGCTTCAACTGTATTTTGGATCGTTTCTATTTTAGGTCTGACTGTTCTCGGGTGCAAATTTGGAAGCCTTTTTTTTGGTTGAAATAATGCAAGCTGAGGGGTGAATTATGTAAAGGATTGAGCGGTTTTTGTAGCCACTAGACCAGCATAAGTAAGGCTCAAATGCATACAGTAATTCTCTTTGCACCTTTTAAATGAGCCCCTAACTGCAATACCAGGTAAGCTTTTACTAACCAGTGAAGCTTTCTTCTTTCTAAAAAAAATAAATGTTCAGTTGGTGTTTGGAAACTATTGGAATATATTGTGTTTGATTATATTTGGATAACAGTACAAACAACCATTGAAAGTCAAACACTGTAAACACTGTAAGTCTCTCTGACTGTAGGAAGCACTGGGGAAACTTGATCAGTTTTATATATCTCTGCAAAAAGCAAGTTCTTCTGTTAGATATAAATATAAACGTAGCCTCGACAGAGAGCAAAACAGACTTTTTAAGACTTTTTATATTGATAATTATTGTAAAGTGAGTTGGATTTTTTTCGTAATTGTTGTCTTAATGTCTTTAATATGTAATCTTTAATACCAGTGCTTGTGTGATTCCTCCTTTTTGAAGTTAATGTTTTGCAAGTGAATGAATGTTTCACTTTGTACAAACTCTTGGATGCACACAACAACGTTCATCCGCTAATCTGTTATTCATCCTACAGCAAGACTTCATCATATTTTGGATTTACCTTGTATTTGCCCGATAAACCTACACTATTTTTCTTATTCTACTTATTTTTAAGAATTTCTATCATCAAAGCCATCATGTTTGGTTATTGTTAAAAACATGCTTGACATTTCCCCTGGTTAAAACGAAGAGTGCTTTAACATCTTACTTGCTTATATTTGATCCCAACAGCATTCTCACGGGCTCTGAGAGGTTAGCATGTTTAACCTTTTCTGATATCACTAGAACCAAGAGTCTATGTGTTCCCTGACCACAGTCCTGCTGGCTCTAAAAGGCAGACAAATCCTGGAGGAACCACAAATACTGTCCTCTCTCTTACCTGTCATAGAAGTCTTCTCTGTAGAAATCATAGTCAAACTCATAGCCACTGGGGAGGAAGCACAATAGCACAAAGTGAATGTACAAAACACATGTCATACAATACTTTTCATATCATGAGCATGAAACCACATTGAAAACAACATAAGGGAACAACAAGGTTTTGGGGTTTCAATGTAGCTTATAGGAATCAAAGACTAAAATTGCACAGAAAAAGCAATAATTATAACCTCTGTGGGATAGACAAAGAAACCACCAAATACTTCATCTCACCCCAAGAGACAGAAAGACAGACGTAAATATGACAAAGACAAAACAGAGCATGACAACCCAAACTGAACTGTTGAAAATGATGTGTAGCATGTTTAATTTGTGCTGACATATTTTACAATTGTTATTGAGTACAAATGAAGGGTAAGCATAGTGATGTCTGAGGTTCCTTCTGTAAACGATGTCAAATACAAAAAACTGCCCTACACTGAAATTGCATTTCACAATTTTGTTTCACAATTGAAAGTTAGCTGTGATCTGTAAGTGATTGTCCATAGTGACAACGGCAACGCTGAAGGAATTATAGATCAACTCTGATTTTACAGATTTAGAGAGGCCACCTTTAGTTTATCCTTTTGATTTTACAACTGCAACTTTTCGAGCTCTGATAAACCAACTGTACACCACCTGACCAGAAAAAAAAGTAGTCAGACAAAGTTATGAGACAGTTCAACAAAAAGCCACTAAAGAGCTGGTGGGACCAAAACACGACTGAAAGGGTAGTGAAATATTGAGGGCCCATTATTCCGAAACCCCAATAATCAAAAAAACATCCTGCTTGGGTTAGAGCGAGCTTTTAAGACACACAAACAGTATGTTGCCAATGCACATAAAGATTGGGAAATACATAATGCTCTTGATGTAATGGCACTTCTGGTATAAACTATGCCCACTTCCAGTCTAGTATCCATTAGAAATGCAGGGATGGATATTTCTTTGTTTCTATGTGCAGATAATGACACCTCTACTCTCTACTTTCATCCTTCTGCCCCCCCCCCCCACACACATTAATGCAGCGTTGAGATGTGATTTAATTAATTCATTAAATCACATTATAGTGTTAAAGGAACAATCAAACTCTAGAAATAGACTTGTGAGGTCTTAATAGTCCTGTAAAAGTGGGGCATGGCTGAGATTGTATTGTATTGTATTATCATGACATAAATACTTGTGTATGCTACCTTTTGCATATCGTGTATTTTGTTTTTGCAAAGTTTGTAAAATGTAAACTTCTTCAGTGCATGACATTAAGGATTTTGGGAGATGGCCCTGAGCCCAATAGAGATTGCCCTGACAAATGCGCGCGGACGAAATGATGCACGAAGGGTTTGGGGGGCACATTGTAATACACTGACTTTAAATGATTTGCTTGTTAGGTATTCAGCATCAGAATCCGTAACAAATTGAAATTCCCGCGAAAATGTGGTTGCTTTCGATTCATTGTCCGGGTAGTATTCATTGTATAGCAATCGTATTGACCGGGCCAGCCCGAACATCGCGAAGTTGGTAGAACGAATAACTCCTCATCAAGCTGACCGAGCAGACCCGAGCAGCAGTCGAGAGGAGCCGAGCGCATCCGCGAAGCACACAAAATGGCGACGTCCATGAAGAAAGACGGGTTGACCGACTTTTAGCAACTTTTTCATCGTTTTCCAACCGATTTGACCGCTGTCAGGCACTGACACCAGGCTTGGATTTTCGTAATTTTAGGGGCAAGGCCATTTGGCCTTTGGTGTCACACATTTTTTCAGGGCGCAAAGTGTTTGGTATTTTTTCCATCTACTACTTCTCCCATTCACAAATCAAAAATCAAATCCATCCATCCATCCATCTTCTCCCGCTTATCCGTGGTCGGGTCGCGGAGGTAGCAGTTCCAGCAGAGAGCCCCAAACTTTCTTTTCCCTGGACACATCAACCAGCTCGGACTGGGGGATCCCAAGGCGCTCCCAGGCCAGCGAAGATATATAATCCCTCCACCTGGTCCTAGGTCTACCCCTTGGTCTCTTCCCAGCTGGACGTGCCTGGAACACCTCCCTAGGGAGGCGCCCAGGTGGCATCCTAACTAGGTGCCCCAACCACCTCAACTGGCTCCTTTCGACGCGAAGGAGGAGCGGTTCAACTCCGAGTCCCTCCCGGATGACCGAACTTCTCACCTTATCCCTAAGGGAGACCCCAGCCATCCTGCGGAGAAAACCCATCTCGGCCGCTTGTACCCGCGATCTCGTTCTTTCGGTCATGACCCATCCTTCATGACCATAGGTGAGGGTAGGAACAACAATGGCGCGGTAGACAGAGAGCTTTGCCTTCTGGCTCAGCTCCCTTTTCATCACAACGGTGCGGTAAAGCGACTGCAGTACCGCTCCCGCTGCTCCGATTCTCCGACCCATCTCACGCTCCATTGTTCCCTCACTCGAGAACAAGACCCCGAGATACTTGAACTCCTTCACTTGGGGTAAGGACTCATTCCCTACTTGGAGTGGACAGTCCATCGGTTTCCTGCTGAGAACCATGGCCTCAGATTTGGAGGTGCTGATCCTCATCCCAGCCGCTTCACACTCGGTTGCGAACCGATCCAGTGAGTGCTGAAGGTCGCAGACCGATGAAGCCATCAGAACCACATCATCTGCAAAAAGCAAGTGGTGCAATCCTTAGTCCACCGAACTGCAGACCCCCTCCCCCACGACTACGCCTCGAAATCCGATCCATGTATATTACAAACAGGATTGGTGACAAAGCGCAGCCCTAGCGGAGGCCAACCCTCACCTGAAATGGGTCCGACTTACTGCCGAGGAACCGGACACAGCTCTCGCTTTGGGAGTACAGAGATT
>NW_011348023.1:0-1887 GCF_000735185.1 Notothenia coriiceps
GGGGGGGGAGGGGGAGGGAGGGGATGCTCCGACCAGAAGATTAATCCATATTTTACCAACCAAACAGCTAAAGGCGAGGCAGACACAGAGAGAGGGAGCTCAGCCTCTCCAGCAGACACTTCCTCTGGGAGGCGGCTGATCAACTAACCAACCTCTCTGCTCAACACGCCGATTCAGCAGCTCTCAGGATTATCCCCCTTACTGGTGAAAAAAAATTGCTCTGATCTCTAATAGTCCACAGGAAGGTTGTCGACATAAATACATGTTCTCACACACACACACACACACACACACACACACACACACACACACACACACACACACACACACACACACACACACACACACACACACACACACACACACACAGTCAAGCTGTCAGGTAGAGCAACAGCGAGGCTTTCAAGCTCATTAACATTCTGCATCTGGCTTGAAAACACACATGAACACACACACACACACGCACACACATGGGGAGCAATCTCCTCTGAGGGAAATATATTTTGCCGGTGAAATGCCACAGCCTTCACTATATAGATGGAAAGCTGGAGAGAACAATACCTCACTGCCTGGCGTGTTTATTCCTGGTTCTTTAAGAGAAATGCTCGCGGGCAAAAACGCACTCAGTCAGAATGCTATTTCGTTTTTTTCTGGGTTTGTTTTTTGTGAAACAGGCACTTATGAGGGTTTGCCAGAGGGAGGGTTTTTATGAGGGATTCTTGTTGTTATAAGAGATTTAAAAAACTGCTTGTCCATCCATAACTTGCTGTGTTGTGGTTTTACAGAGATCATAAAATCAGATTGGGAGGTAATAATATGAAATTGTATTAGATGTAGAGCAAGGTAAAACAGTGTGAGATCTGAAATGCTCTAGGTTTTACTCTAATGAAATACTTCCCTGGAGATTTTTACAAGAACCATAAAGAAATGTGATACTGGTGTGATGGTTATTGGAATATTACTTTTCTCGTAAATGATTAAACATGACACGTGCAAAAATGAAAGTAAAATCTTACCTTCAAAGCTTTAGAGCGCTGACAAACTGATTGGGCCGTCCATAGTGGTTCTTGAATCTTGATACCTGAGGAAAAACAATGTCTTAGCATTTACAGTGGAAGTTTCTAGCACTGGCTCCAAAGGTTGTCAGATGATAGAGAGCCTTGCTGCAAAAACATTGATAGATAAATAGATATATATCTTAATCCATATCGTTTTGTTCTCGGATTAGACTCGCAAACGCAGACACATTCCTGGAATTGCTTTCCAAGCTGCACGCCTCACGATATTACAGAAATGGTTGGATGAAGTTCCCCCTGATATCTTATTATGGTTTGAAAATATGATGTCCATTTTCTCATTGGAGGGATTATCACATGTGATGAGAGGAACTCTTGATAAATTTGCTACGGACTGTTCCCCATAGCATTAACCATTAAGAGGAATAGTTTAGTGTTATAACTAAGGGCGTAGATACTGTATAATATAACTTTTCACACTGCACTTAGCTGTTACTGCTGCTGTTTTGTCTCGTTTTTTTTGTTGTGTTGTCTGTTTTTGTTCCATGGGTTTGTTTTGTTGCGCCCCGGTCAATCTTTTGTCCCAGTAGCCACCATGCTCCACAATGAAGGATTGACTATGGAGCTATTTCAGGGTCATAAGTTTTGATCATTCAAAAAAATGCAATTTATTTGAAAGTTAAAGTTTTTATCCTGAACTTTGAAAAATACTATATGAGTTTTGATCATTCGAAAAAAAAAAATAAGTATTTGAAATCATTTTTCAGGTTGAATATTATTTTGATTCAGTTCAGCAATTTTTTTTGAATAAAATATTTATTTCAGATTTCACTTTTATACATATTTTGATATTTGAATCCTTATTTTTTAC
>NW_011348024.1:0-1639 GCF_000735185.1 Notothenia coriiceps
GTGTGTGTGTGTGTGTGTGTGTGTGTGTGTGTGTGTGTGTGTGTGTGTGTGTGTGTGTGTGTGTGTGTGTGTGTCTGTGTTTGAGAGTGTGTGTGTGTGTGTGTGTGTGTGTGTGTGTGTGTGTGTGTGTGTGTGTGTCTAAGCTCCATGAATCTGAACAGATGTATAATAAGTGTATATATGATAATAATATTAATAATGATGATAAAGCTGTACCTGTGATAATAAAGGTGAGTGTTACCTGGTCACGTGTCTGCTCACCTGCTTTAACACACTTTGAGTCAGTCTCCAGGTTTATTATTATCATAATTCTAATCTCTAAAACGTTTTAATTGAAGTTTAATGTGTAATATAAATGGTCACCTGGTCACGTGCTGCTGCTCACCTGCTGCTCATCAGCGCTGATGGAGGGCGCGCCTCTACATACACCCCCCGCGTGCTCCCTGCGGCCTGACAGCATGGCTTACTACGAGGAGCACGCGGACACCTACCTGCACGCGGACACCTACCTGCACCCCCCCAGGTACCGGAAGTACAAGAGCTTTCTCGCGCACTATGGAGACGCCGCGGACGCCTTCAACAACCAGCAGCGCGCGCAGCTGCGGGCCCTCCTCGCGCAGATCAACCCCTCTCTGGCCCCGCGCCTCCGGAGGTTCAACACGCGGGACGCGGCCGTGCAGGTGAACCCGCGCCGGGACGCCGCGGTACAGTGTGGGATCGGAACGCGCACCCTGGCACGCGCGGGGGACGCCGGGGTCGCCGGGGTGAGGTACCCGCGCACTCTCGCTGTTTACTCCCCCGTGGCCTTCAGGAGCGTCACGTGCTTCCTGGAGGAGGAGGTGGGGGAACCGGAGGAGAGAACCGGAGAACCTCGAAAGAAAACCAGAACCAAAGATCCAGAGGGAGGAAAGGAGGAGCACGAGGAGCAGCAGGAGGCGAAGGGCAAGGCGCGCGTGAAGTTCCAGGTGAGTGTCGTCAGGTGTGGGAAAAGACTCAAAAGTAGCGAAGGATGACCCACAAGTACCTAAACTTATTAAAAACAAAACGAAGTTATCGTCTTAAATCTGGTTTCAATAAAACACCTTTACCTGAACACAGCATGAGAATCCTCTGACAAAGGAATCTGCTTTGGGTTAATAACTGTGTGTGTGCGTGTGTGCGTGTGTGTGTGTGTGTCGCAGTTCCTGGAGCAGAAGTACGGGTACTACCACTGCAGAGAGTGTAACCTGCGGTGGGAGAGCGCCTATGTGTGGTGCGTTCAGGGAACCAGCAAGGTGAGGAAAACAGAACAATTTGTATGTAAAATGCAGTCAAACTGATTACATCTGAAGCCTGGGGAGATAGATTTAAATGTATCTGTTGATTACTTCCTAAAATCCTGGTTTGTTTTGTAAAAAGACCATCTCAGAGCAGTAGCGCATAGGCAGAAATGTACTTTAGGGTGGGCCTGTAAAAAATAGGGTGGGCCAGGTTTTTCTTCTGCGCATCAGAAGCTAACAACAATCCCCGCCGGTACCGGTGGCAGATTACTTTTAGAATACTTTTGGAATACTTTCTTTCCCCATAACAGATGGGTATTTTTTGGTGAACAGGAGACACGTATTTTACTGTTTTAATGGCTTATCAAGAACTCAAACAC
>NW_011348025.1:0-3984 GCF_000735185.1 Notothenia coriiceps
TAAAGAAAATATTGGATATTTGAGAGAATGCAAGTTTAAGGCACTTGCAGGAAAAGATCAAAAAGATAAATCCAATTCCAACTTTGGTCATGAAGAATATGTTTCTCTGTTGTCCACGTTCATAAAGCATAAAACAACAGCATCCGAGCACGGTGCAGAGTCTCTAGATGAGTTTACAGTAGTCCCTCGTTCTTATTATACATCCATGTTGTAGTCCGCTGTATAGAAAACTCTAGTTTCCATAGTTTCCCCACAGCAGCAGACGCACATTCATGACGTCCGCTGGTGCATCATAAACACGTCGGATAACGAAAGTGCAGTCGGATTCTCTAAAGTACCGCAGTCTCTTCTCCTAAGTCCTTTTGAATTCTCCGATCCACTATCCCTTAACCCCTAACCCCGTGCAATTCACTCAGAGGTCAAGGAATAGACGATAGGGTTAGACGTTAGGAGCTAATTTTTTGATTATCCGACCGCAACCAAGGGCTGAAGTCGAATAGTCCATTTAGCTTAGGAACCTTCCTAACCGAGTGAAATGACCCGGAAGTCCCTCAGTGGCAGCCATGATAAGTGCCGTTCGAATTCTCTAGATGAGAGGAAAGGAGGTTTCAAACTTCCTTTATAACCTCCTTTAGCTTAGGAACCACTGGACCTCCCTTAACGAAAGGAGAGGAGAAAATGCTGCCCCACAATGCCTTGCAGCCGCAGCATTTGCCGTCACACAACAGTCGGCCGTTCACGGAAACAACTAGGGGTGTAACGGTTCACAAACATTTCGGTTCGGTAAGTACCTCGGTTTTTAGGTCACTGTTCGGTTCGGTACGTTTTCGGTACAGCAGAAAAAATTATCACAAAACATAACATTTTTTATATATTTTTTTAGTTATCATTAAACTGTGAATAATGTATTCACTCAAATAAATACAAAATATAATAAAATAAACATTAAGATGCAGCATTTCGATGAACTGAAATAACCTGTATTTGAACTGTACTGTACTAGTACTCACAAAACATAAACTATTAGTTTTGGGTTTTTAATTATTATTAAACTGTGAATATTCACTCAAATAAATACAAAATATAATAAAATAAACATTAAGGTGCAGCATTTCGATGAACTGAAATAATCTGTATATGAACTGTACTAGTACCGAAGCAGCCAGTTTGATATTATGACTTGCTTGTCATTGTATTTTCATGTTTTTTTAAAGAAAAATTAACTTGTCCACATTGCTTGCCAAAAGGGGAGATCTGCTGGCCCTAACAATGTCTCCTGCTGTGGAGAACACCCTCTCGCTAGGGACAGAGGTAGCAGATACAGCCAGGTAGCGCTTTGCTAACATGGCAACATAAGGATATTTGTAATAGCTTTGGCTCGGTCTGAACTTTTTGCGAGTGGTGGAGGCTTAAATGCTAGCGAGAGTTGGGTTTGCACTTCAGTCTTTTTTCTTTTGGTACTGGTGATATTCACGTTCGGGTGATGCCTTTTCAAATGAGTGTGCAAGTTTGATGTATTGCCAGCCGCGTAACCAATTTTAGTTGAACAATGCCGACAAACAGCTTTGGTTCGGTCCACCTGTCTTTGTCCGTCATCCTTGTACGTAACTGCGAAACCAAAATGTTCCCAAACCGGAGACTTCAATGATGCTGGAGGATTTTCGAGCTCAACTTTATCTGCGTTCGCCATTTCGACAGTTCCTCAAATTACTGACTAAATTTGAACGCATCCCTCTGACCAGCTCTCATAGTATGCCTCTCGTCCAATGAAATGACTTGCTCGCTCTATGACGCGTTGAACCCAATGTGAGCAAATTACTCTGAATGCTGCGACGCAGCACCTGAGATTACTTCCAAGAAGTTGTTCACGTTCTCAATTTTTTACGTTTAACGTTATATTCGTTAAGTACACTTCGGTACACACGTGTACCGAACCGAAGGGCCCGTACCGAATAATTTCGGTACGTGTACCGTTACACCCCTAGTAGAAATGCTTCTGACCTGAGCTCCTCCAACAATGCAACCTCTATAATAGCATACAAATAAAAGAATAGTCACATTATATTTGTTTTATCACTTCTGGCCAGCGTCACCTGGGTGCGTCAGCCTGTTCAGATATATGGCCTTTTTTATGACTTAGTTTGTGAGGATTGTCAGGTGCTGCTGTAGAGATTGCTTTTATTATTTTATTTATTGAACATCTTTTAACGACTTCAGCACGAGTGTGTCCTTCTGAGTGTCACAGTGAAAGACTTCTGAAGCCTCTTAGTGACTGTCTTTGGTATTAGTGGCTTCATAGTCTGTTAGGAAAAAAGTCTCCTACTCGTTGCAAATAATGATTTATGATAACTTCATCACAATACATCATCTAATTTTTACATTTTTTGTATGTAATGTTTGCAAAATAGAACACATGGATTATTTTGGAAGTTGTATTATTTATTGAGGTTGTATAACAAGGTATATAATACGGTACACAACTGTAAAAAGGTTTGCAATATCTTACTACACTACACACTTGATCGGGTCCAGAGTAAACACACTGAATATTTTTCATATTTAAGATGTTTTTTTGAATGAAAGATGTTTTTTTATTTTTTTTATATGACAAATAAAACACTATGTAATGGTTCAGACCTACAATAAAATACCAATATATTTTATAAATAGTTGTTTGTTGAACTAACATCTGATTTCTGTTCACTTGATGTTTTGTGCTCCAGGTGAACGTGGGCCACCCGTCAGAGGTGGATGAAATCTTCGACGCCATCTCCTACAGCAAAGGAGCGTCTGTGATCCGCATGCTGCACGACTACACAGGAGACGAGGTTTGTTCTCCAGCACTTTGATATTCTCTCTGGTATTCTCTCCATCAAGGTTCACCTCTTACTCTCTCTTTTCCAGGACTTTAGGAAAGGAATGAACGCCTACCTGTTGAAGTTCCAACATAAAAATGCTTGCACAGGTAAGTAAGAAATTAACTGAAATTGAAACTGCCGCGTGAATCGATTTCTAAGTGTCCTAATCCCTTTGACTCGCGTCTGTCCACAGAGGACCTATGGGACTGTCTGGAACAGGCCAGTGGAAAGCCCATCGCTGAAGTCATGAGCTCGTGGACCAAGCAGATGGGCTTCCCCATTATAGAAGTGGAAGAGGAGCAGGTGAGCGTCCCTGGACACGAGCTGTTTGGATGTATAATAAGAAGTGGATACAGCGTGGGAGGCGGGGCCGCGTTCATTCCTATGAGAGCTGCTCATTGGCGCATGAAGACAAAATGACCCAACTTTTGAGAGAGCGAAACGTCACAAAGTATTCATATAATCCGTTCTTATTGTGCATCCATGTCTAAGAATTTTCCACTTCTTACCATTATGAGTCTATTTTTATGCAGCTCTGCGTGATTTTGTGGCTACAATTCAGGCTAATACACTACCAGAGGTGGACTAAGTACTCAGATATTGTACTTGAGTAAAAGTAGAAGGACTCAGATCTTGTACTTGAGAAAAAGTAGAAGTACTCAGATCTTGTACTTGAGTAAAAGTAGAAGTACTCAGATCTTGTACTTGAGTAAAAGTAGAAGTACCAGAGTGTAGGAATACTCTGTTACAGTAAAAGTCCTGCATTCAAAATGTTCCTCAAGTAAAAGTAGAAAAGTATTCTCATCAAAATATAGTTAAAGTAGCGACAGTAAAAGTAGTCATTGTGCAGATTGGTCCATTTCAGAATAATAGATATGATATGTTTTATAATGATTGATCATGAAAGTGTTCTCAAAGCTGGTAAAGGTGCAGCTAGTTTGAATGACTTTGTATACTGCAGGGTAGCTTGTGGATTTACTCCAGGTGGAACTAAAGTCTGATTTAACACTTGATTATATTTCACATCATTCATCCAGATCTGTAAAGTCACTAAAGGTATTACATACATGTAGTGGAGTAGAAGTACACCATGTACCTCTGAGTTGTGTTTATTGCCAACCTAAAA
>NW_011348026.1:0-3711 GCF_000735185.1 Notothenia coriiceps
GTGATTTGAAGTAGTAGATATATTGAAATAAATAAGAAACTATAATTTGTTGTTTTTAGCATAGTTTTTGTAGGATACAGTTACGTCACATTGTGGTTTTTATGAGAGGTTTTGAGAACTGATTGTTACCATTGCATTGCATTGTGAATTTCATGGTATTTGTCATTAACTAAGAATTGTATTTAAATATATTTCAAAGAAAAAATTATTTAAGATACAGTAACATTAAGGGAAAGTAAAAAGAGGTTTACTGAGTATATGAAGTACATTAAGGGTAAGGTTTTATTAAAATTAAATATAATAGTGGATTTTCCCACCTAGTGTGATTTATGAAAAGCTTTTGGACAGGAGAAGTAAGATGTTCTCAAGAGTGGGAGTTTTCACAATGCTTTTTAGTTTTTATTTAAACAATTAAGTGATAAGGACAGAAAGCTGTTCCGTGATGATTTATTTAGGTTTCAGCTTTAGTAATAATGAAGATTACATTTTGTAATAGTTCCTTTAAGTGTTCCAAAAAGATATTAATTAACTGTAATCAGATTACTTGTTTTTAAAAAATATAGCGCTAAATACAGTTAGTTTTGTATTCTGTTACAAATCTAACCATGCTTGTACACACAACTTAGATAAACAATTTGAAAATGAATAGAATAAGCAAGAAGATTAAAGATGAATCTATAGTGGTTAAGGAGGTGTCTTTGTTTTGCCTATTAACTTAGAACTGAAGTAATAAAGAATAGGTAGACTACTACCATTAGTTTGTTTTAACATTCACATGTTTCAGCATTCCTGACCATATAGACACTCAGCTGTTTTATTTTGTAACCCGTTGGGGGAGAGATTTAAATTGAATTTTTCTCAGTAGCTGATTTGCTGTGATTACAGCAGCATTGGATAGTTATGCACCACCTTTGGGTTGTACTCGGAATCAGTGTGTTGGTGGAAAAGTTGCTCACTACAGAAACAGAAGAACTGTGCAAAGAACGCATCTCTGAGGAGGTTTTGACATTTTGCTTGTGCTCGTTGTCAAGGCAACAGTGGTGTGAAGAGGAACTGCAGTTTTGGGGATTTCTACTGTGCAGAGGACAACGTGTGTCTGCTGATTATACCACATTGATCCAAGAGTTTCCATCCCAATGCCAGAGAGAGTTTCCTTGAGCCCACTGACCAGGGTCGTTTCTAGCTTTTTGGGGACCCTGCCACTGACTACAGCTGAAGAGGACAATGAATCACTGACTGTTCTCATTATGACAAGATCTTGAGACAGACTTGTCTCAGACTGTTCAGACTCTGAAGAAATCATGCAATGATTTTACAGCATAACTGTGCAAGAGTTTTCCAGAGGGTGGTGTAGAACATTATGCTTAGTGTTTAAGAAGAGAGGCTGATTGTTTAAACGATGGTTTGGAATGCTGAAAAGATTAAAGTTTAATATCCTTGTTTAGCAAACAAGACATCTGATTATTATGTCACACATAATAATCTTGACATAGAAACTAGCTATGGGTAAAACGTGTGGTCGTTATACCATTATTATCATGAACTAAAAATAAATAGGGAAATAGTATCTGCTTGAAGATGAACGGATTTCATATCCTAGAGAGGATTAGTTATATTGTGAATACTTCACAAGGTATTTACTAATGTATTTTAAATAACCACATTTAAAGAAATTGAATTGACTTGATAAATAAGTAAAGATAAAAAGTTGTATTACCCATTAATCAATCAATTGGTAAATTAAAAATAGCAGTAAAGAAGAAACTATTAAAGTAAAAGGAGAAAATAATCCTAACACACACTGAAGGTACTGTGGGATAAAGGGGGAGACATGATGGAAATATTCACTACACTTTCAGCAGTGGGTGTTTTGGAGTTAGGAGTACAGAGTAGAACAGATTCTTCAATCTTTTCATCATGTTTACAAATTATTCTTTTCAAGTTTTTATTCATGTGAGAATTGGGTAGTGTTTTAAGTTGTTACAGTATTCATCTACAGTTTAAAGGGAGAGTTTTAGTAACCACTCAATAAAATCAGACAAATATTTATTTATATAGGTCATGTTGAAGGGAAACTAGTTCTAAACAAAATATAGTATTTCAATTTGAGGTATTGGTTTCACCATTGTGGCATATATTACTACAGGAGAACTTTTTATGGGGAAATAACTGTTGTTTGTAGTCCAATATGTAGAGTTTAAAATAAAATTAAAATTAAAAACAGCTAATTTAATTTTGGAAAAGCAATATAATGAGTTAAGAAATACATGGTAGAGCTTTACAGATCCTAATAATGTTTTGATTCAAGAAGATAATGATATGCACAAGTTTCTGAGACATTTTAATATGGATTAGGTGTCAATAAACAGCAGTAGTAGTACTATAAGGAAGTTACATTTGTGGCTAACAAATGTGGGAAGCAGCTGTCCCAATGAAAAGTGAGAGATATATTGAAAATTAAAGTTGTAATCCTGAAGTAATAAATGATGGCGCTCCATATATGACAGATTTTTGTAGACAAAGGATACTGGCCTATGCTGAAATTGGAAAAAGTGTTAGTGATTTGCATGTCGTAAACAAATTGATAAAATTGATTATTGTTATTGATTAATTTGGAATATTAATGTAAAAGGCCGTTATCCGCAGGTTCACTTAAGAATGCCTTGCATGAACATTTGTCAGGCTTTGTGTTTCCTAGCGGCAGTACATTAATAAAGTTTATTGATAATTTGTTTGTTTAAACATCTGAAGAAAATTGTGCTGCGAACACAGGAAAAACTTTGTTGCATTGTTTGACATCAACACAATGATGTCACTAGTAAAAACTCCAGCTGGTAGAATATCAAAGTGCACTATAGGACATGAGATCTCAAGACTGACTTTGCAAAGACTGAATGAATGTGAATTGATTTGTCAATTCCTGACTGTTACAGTAACACTGACCCACCGACAAAAGTTGATTTTATTTTGGCAATGGATTTTTGACTATGCCATATTAGTTGAACCATTGTGAGAGATGACGCATGAACTTTGTCTGACTCTGCATGATCCCTGCATGGCTTGATGACTATGTAACTTGATTTTTAACATTGCTGATTCTTTTTGACAGGTGAAAGTTTTCCTGATGATGAGTCATAGGACTTTGAAATAACTTTGTAGGTGAAGATGAGTACTCTGAAGTATCTTATTTGGGAAACATGGTCTCTATAGTTTGGAGGACAATGTTTCCAGGAGGGGTATAATGGGTTTATTGTTCAATTTAGTAATTTCATTTTAAGAACCATGACCTACGCACAGTAGAACGGTCCTTAGGAAAAAGACACAGTTTCGGAGCCGTCTATCACCCCCAATCTCAGGGAAAGGTAGAAAGGATGAACCAGAACATCAAACAGAAACTCAGCAAAGCATGTGAGGAGACAGGCATGAAATGGTTAGACGCCTTGCCTCTGGCCCTTATGTCAATCAGGAGCTCTATTAACCGAGGGACAGGTTTCTCCCCATTTGAGCTGACCCATGGCCATCAGTTCCCGGGCTCAGGAGCCCTGAGCGTAGGAAAGGAAGTAGAGGTCATGAGTTCGAAACCTTATTGCCAGCAACTTAAGGGGTGGGTATCAGACTTCTCCACACAGGTTGCTGACGCCAAAGGGGTACCCAAGGAACACAAGGCCAACACAGCGGAGTTCGTCCAGGCCTAGGTGGCTCAACCCCAGG
>NW_011348027.1:0-5909 GCF_000735185.1 Notothenia coriiceps
ATGTTAGCGTTGTGGGCTACCTAGCGCCACTTGTTTTGATGTAGGTTTTTGTTATTTTCTCCACGAATTTGTAATCTGAGTGTTGAGGTGGGTACCATTTAGATTCTGTGTCTCCTTACAATCATAAACGATGTGTTGGATCTGCACCTAGGATAAGTAATAAGGGTGCTAGGATGGATTTTCGGTGCAGTAGGCCTAATAGGTTAGCATTTTTCACTCGGGGCTAATTCAGAGGGTCAGTGTTAGCATTTTTGAGTTTTTTTTTTTTTTTTTTAAATGAAAAAGATCAGTTAAATGAGTTTTTTTTCCCGTTATATGGATATAAAACATTCATAGTTTATTAAATATGAAGGTTCCTGAGATGTTGTTTCCTGCAAATGACGCGATTTCGGCCCCGGAACCGGGTCCGTGGGGCCCAACAGGTTATGAACGTGGACAACAGAGAAACATATTCTTCATGACCAAAGTTGGAATTGAAATAAAAAAGGAAAGTGAAGCTTATGCTCGTCACCCTCTCCCTCTGATCCACATTAATACAAATGATCCCAATACGTATGATTGTATGAAAAGATCTTAAACGTTAGTCCTTAACATCTATCACTGTGTATATCACCATTCAAACATCTTTTTAAAAGTTGAACAACCCCCACACAGCTCAGTAAAGACTGTGAAATGTTGACTTTATTTGATAATTTCAGTAAAAACTAACGTTCATATTTCTCTTTTTGATTATAATACTGATGAATGTTCAAAACAAAGCACTTTGGTAAGTTGCCACATACGTTTTAAAATGCAAGCAATTCATGATATAATTTCTCGGTCATAATCGGTTGTTTCCATGAACGGCTGACTGTTGTGTGACGGCAAATGCTGCGGCTGCAAGGCATTGTGGGGCATAATTTTCTCCTCTCCTTTCGTAAAGGAAGATCCAGTGGTTCCTAAGCTAAAGGAGGTTATGAAGTTAAGTTATGGAGTTTGAAACCTCCTTTCCTATCTAGAGAATTGGAACGGCACTTATCATGGCTGCCACTGAGGGACTTCCGGGTCATTTCACTCAGTTAGGAAGGTTCCTAAGCTAAATGGACTATTCGACTTCAGCCCTGGCTTCATGACTCCACTATAGAAGCCTTTATCCTACCAGGTTATAACATTTACAAAGTGACGCAGCTTAAAAGGGGGCAGAGTTATGATTTATGTGATATATATATCCAGTCGAATGAAATTCACTGGTCAAATTGTTATGAATTAAAATCCATTGCTGGTGTTTTCATTTGTCGCTACAAATGTCAGTTCTTATTGCAACATATACGTCTCCCTCCTTAAATAATATTTTTAATGAGAATTTAAGAAATTATTAAGAGAATTTAATCTCTTGTTATAATGGGTGATTTTAACTCAAATTAGTTTAATATTTGAAGAAATTTGTCCTTGATGATATGATTAGATATTTCCAGCGCTGTAGTTCAGACTGAGAACATAAGACCCTCCCAGCCTGACCATGTTTCTGAGACCATACTCGGTAAAATAAAATGTGGCATTTTTTGTAAATAAATGTTGGCAGCCTCGTTGGCAATTTATACAAAAAGTTATCATCTTGTACTGTGTAAGTGTCCAGGCGGACAGTACAGTTATTTAGTTGTATTGTCTTGAAGACAATGCAATGAGTTTCAAGCTAAGCTTTCCACAGAAAAAGCACAGCTTTCTTTCTCTGGCCTGTCTGGCTCTCCTCTGGGGATTAGCAGAAAGCTTTCTCTCCGTGTTCGGCTACACAAGCTGTTGTCTTAGCCAGGCGGCTGGCTGATAACCTCATCTGCTGCTGGTTTGTGTGTGGGGGTGAGCTTAGTCCCCTCCCTCCACCAATGTAAAGAGGCCATGGAGTCATTTACGGGCATAGTACGATTTGTGTTAAGAGGTCTTATAGACCTGCTCATGTAAAGAACACCGGTTTCCCTCTGTGTCAGGGTCGAAAACTCCAAAAGCAGGATCCAGGGTTTGAGAGTCCAAGGTGTGTGTTTGTGTAAACGTAAGAGAAGGGACTCCTTGCTGCTGTTACTGTGTGGCTGTGGGATTAGAAGGCCTCTTTTTCTGAGCTGCAGCAGGTTGGAGCTCAGGTTGCTGCTGGAGGAATGATGTGAGGATGCCTCAGTGAAAGGACGGATCAGGGCTCAGAGACAGGAAGACCATTGTTCACAGAATGGCCTTTCATATAGTATGTGTAGTATTTTCTCACCAATCAATCAGTACAACATTCAGTGATTTTAATGTACTTAAGTACTGTAAGACCCCATTTACACGCAAATGCATATGAAGCAACAGCTAAATACACGCTAAATATATTATTATTATATTACTATAGGTTACTGACATGCGTGAGTCATATATTACCACAACCTAAAATTCTGCTTTCCAGTTTCAATATGTCAAACAGTTAAAAACCGTAATTATAGAAAGAAGAACGGCACTATGATAAGTATTATGATACAGGAGTGTAACGGATGTGATCTCAGACACCATAGATCTTGGTCTCTATTACGCTTTGGTTGGCTTCCTAATTGGAGAAGCATGTTATTGTTCGTACCACATGCAGTTCGGGTTTACAGGAGAATATATGAAGTGAACGGTTTGTTTCTACTGGTAAACTGATCGTTTATTTTTAATGCTGGGTGGCTGAATAGGCCACACCCCCTGTAAACAAACATTGATTTGTACCACTAGAGATATTTTTGTTGCTCAAAACTATGACTGACATATGTGTAGTTTTATGAACGGTTTGTCAGCGCTAAGATAATAAAATGTACTTACCAGAATAAACATACTAAACACTTACCTTTGCTCTGCTGTCCGAAGGTCCGTCACTGAAAAGAGTCCCCGGGATAACAACACTAGGGTTGTGCGTCTTCACTGGTCTCACGATTCGATTATGATTATCCTGTCTTCGATTCGATATCACGATGCATAACAATGCGTTGCATCCTCAATTTTCTATATTACTACACAATAGTACATGGCTTCTTTTTCATCGATGAATACATACAATACGACAAATATGAACTTCCCTTTTATTATTTAGAAAGTTCATCAGAAATCAATAACATAATGTCTTGACATTAAATTATACACCAAAATAAATCAATTGTATAGCTCTAGCCTCCCTATATCTGTGTGAAATTGTTCCATCCTCAAAAACCAAAAATTAATGCTTCTGCAGTCTAGCTGCAGCTTCTAGCAACGGTCTTCTGTTAAAGAAAGGACACTGAATGTCCTGAATGTGGCATCACAAACATGACTTGAGTCTGAACACGGCAGACAACAGGAGTATTTACAACAGCATATAAAAACTAAAATACTGTATGTGGGTGCACACTTATTCTGCCTTACTGTTGCATACATCCCATGAATGTATGAGCTAAGTTAGCTTTATCATATCTCAATCAGTGATCAACATATGTTTAAGTGAATAATAAAGTTTCTATCAGGTTACTATCAGCCTGTCACTCAGTATTTTCAGGGAGGGCGGGGTTTGGAGGAACAGAGAGGAGACGGTGATCGCAGAAGCTTTTTTCTCCTGCCTTAACACACTTTACACTAGGGCTGAACGATATATCGTGTCATGGCGATAACCGCGATATGCGCATGCGCGATATTCCCACCGCAGGGACGTGCGGTTTTATTCATTTAAAAAAAAAAAATGCTAACACACTTTAGCACAGAATTCAAAATAAAGATACCCTTATTACTTATCGAAACTGCACATAAAATATATCCGATTTGAAGCTGAGACTCCACAGATTATTTAAGCATAGTATCATCACTAAGCGATCCGATCTCGCGACAGGGGAAGCAAACACAGACATCACAACACGTACCTTTACGGAGCTTTTACGGGAGATCGTCTCACCGTAGCTGTCAATCTGATCAAAAGACGTGTTCAATGGCATTGAACGAGTATTTTTCTAAAACATAAATCCATGTCTGTCTCTGAGCCACAGCGACACGGACTGATTCAGAGCGGGTCATTCTGCCTGTTGGTTCTGGGACTGATTCAGAGCGGGTCAATCTGCCCGTTGGTTCTATTGAAGCCGTTCATGAAGCCTTAACCAAGTTAGATCCTAAGAAACCGGCTGGCCTGGACAACGTAGAACCTTTCTTTTTTTGAAAGATAGCTGCAGATTTTAGTGAACCACCTCTTACTTCTCTTTTTAACCTCTCCCTCAGCACAAACACAATTCCAAAAATATGGAAGTCAGTGTATGTCCTTCCTCTACTAAAAGGTGGGGAGGCCACTTTATTAAATAATTATAGGCCCATCTCTAAATGATCAGTTCTGGCTAAGGTTCTTGAAAGCCTAGTGAGTGAACAGGTAAAGGTGTTTTTATGTAAAAATGACATCCTATGTAA
Source organism: Notothenia coriiceps (assembly GCF_000735185.1). Classification (NCBI taxonomy): domain Eukaryota; kingdom Metazoa; phylum Chordata; class Actinopteri; order Perciformes; family Nototheniidae; genus Notothenia; species Notothenia coriiceps. The sequence goes on from NW_011348027.1 coordinate 4,399, forward strand.
ACATCAGTCAGGCTTCAGAAAGCAACATAGCACCATCACTGCCACAATGAAAGTGGTGAATGATATTGCTAATATCTTAGGCAAAAAGCAGACTTTTGCAGCTCTGTTTATTGATCTTTCCAAAGCTTTCGATACCGTCGATCATCATATCTTAAAGCAGAGGCTACTCAGCATTGGCATTTCCAGCCATCAGCGTTTCCGCCAGGGGGCCGTCAAGCCGTCATTTGACGCCCTTATTCAGCTCGGGACGCCCTGAACATGAGCCCAGGGCGTCCAAAAATATTAATAATTGAGAGAAGATCGAGAGCTTTTAACGCTTGAAATGACGAAAAAGGAAAAAGAACAAGGACATCCCTCTGTTGGAGGGGCAAAGGAGTCTGGTGGGATTCTTTTCGGAGTATTGAAGATCATTTCCCCGACATCGAAGGTGCATGCTACAGGACAAAACGGAACGTGCGCGATTTGGACGCGATGAGTGGAGGGGTTTTAGTGGAGCACGCACGTGAACTTTAAGAGAGCCGAGCCAAATGATCCGGTTCACTAACGTAAAAAGACAGTATCTATAAGGGATACCCCCCCCGCTCTCGGGGTGGACGCCCTCTCAGCCCTGGTCTGGCGGAAACACTGCCAGCAATGCAGTGGAGTGTTGTGAACTTACCTCTCTGAAAGGTCCAATGGGTTCATTTTGATGGCTGTCTCTGAGTGGTTATAAAATTGCTAATGGTGTACACAAGGTTTCTGTTTAGGGTACAGCCTTTTATTCTCCATATACTATATAAGCTGTAGATCAAAATGTGGATGAAGCAACTGTACAGTTTTATGCGGACGATACCGTGATGTACGTGTGCGGTCCCTCTAAGGAAGGGCTGTATGTCTAAAATACAGGCTGTTTTAATAAGTGTTTCATTCAGACTCGGCTCGCTGCGCGTTAGCTCGTTAATATTGATAAAACTAAGGTACTGCATTTGCAAAAGTCCAGAAAGCACCGAGCCAAGCACGATACTGTTTTGTCCCAGGACATGCACCTTCGATGACGGGAATGCACCTTCAACACTCCGAAAAGACTGAGGTAGATTCATTAGATTTCTTTGTTCTCCTCTTACGATTCATTGTTCTCAAGTGGTTTTCTTTATAAAGTCCTAGGATTGCTTGCGATACCTCTCGATAACTCTCATTAATAATCTGCTTGGAGCTCAGATGACTCAGCTTCTTTTTCAGAGCCGCCCGAACTGATAAGGGCGTCAAATGACGGCTGACGGCCCCCTGGCGGAAACGCTGGAATGGGCTGGGAAATGCCAATGCTGAGTAGCTCTGCTTTAAGATAGCATGATCGAACGGTATCGCAAAGCTTTGGAAAGATCAATAAACAGAGCTGCAAAAGTCTGCTTTTTGCCTAAGATATTAAGCAATATCATCACCACTCTTCATTGTGGCAGTGATGGTGCTATGTTGTCTTTGAAGCGCTGATGAGTGTGGTTTATATTTAGGATCATTTTTACATCTTAGAAACA
>NW_011348027.1:5954-15658 GCF_000735185.1 Notothenia coriiceps
CGATGAGTGGAGGGGTTTTAGTGGAGCACGCACGTGAACTTTAAGAGAGCCGAGCCAAATGATCCGGTTCACTAACGTAAAAAGACAGTATCTATAAGGGATACCCCCCCCGCTCTCGGGGTGGACGCCCTCTCAGCCCTGGTCTGGCGGAAACACTGCCAGCAATGCAGTGGGGTGGTTTGTGAACTACCTCTCTGAAAGGTCCCAATGGGTTCATTTTGATGGGCTGTCTTCTGAGTGGTTAAACATTGCTAATGGTGTACCACAAGGTTCTGTTTTAGGTCCACTTTTATTCTCCATATATATATACAGCTTAGGTCAAAATGTGGATGAAGCAACTTTAAATTTTTATGCGGACGATACCGTGATGTACTGTGCAGGTCCCTCCATTAAGGAGGCTGTTGTTAAATTACAGGCTGTTTTTAATATCATTCAGACTCAGCTCGCTGGGCTTAAGCTTCTTTTAAATGTTGATAAAACTAAGGTAATGCTATTTTCCAGAAAGACACCGGAGACCACTTTTGATATTGTTACTACGCAAGGAAAAGTGGTTGTCTGTTATAAATACCTAGGTATCTGGCTTGATGATTGCCTCTCTTTTAAACTTCAGTTCAATAATCTGCTTGGAAAGCTGAGGGTTAGACTAGGTTTCTTTTTCAGAAACAAGTCCTTTTTCTCACTTGAGGCCAGGAAAAGGCTAGTCTCTGTGACCTTTTGACTTGTGCTGGACTATAGTGATCTGATCTATGTGAATGCACCTGCCTGATCAAGTTAGATGCCGCCTATCACAGCGCACTAAGATTAGTGACTTACTGTAAAGCACTTACTCATCACTGTACCCTTTATGCCAGGGCAGGTCTGCCTTCACTACATGTTTATCTATAAAGCCATGTTGGGTAAACACCTGCCCTGGCATAAAGGGTACAGTGATGAGTAAGTGCTTTACAGTAAGTCACTANGCCCCTTTGCCTTTATTTAACCAGGTGAAAATCCCATTGAGATCAACGATCTCTTTTTCAAGGGAGACCTGCAGCACATTGGTTACACATAAAAACAACAGAAAACAAAATGGACATCATACAACAGAATTACAGTGGTACAAATTACAACCTATTCACAATGACAGGTATCAAATAACATTTCATCTATCCAAGCTTTAAAATGATGCAGGGGAAATGTTATTTGATACCTGTCATTGTGAATAGGTTGTAATTTGTACCACTGTAATTCTGTTGTATGATNGTCTCAGTAGAGCGGTATTTACTTGCGGTGGGCCGGCGGTACCGAAGTGGGCCGGTCGAGAGTCCCGGGCTGATTTGTTGTCCCAGTCCGCCCCTACCAGTGGGCCACACCCCACTGGGCTGGGCTGGGCTGGGCCGGAACACTTACAAATGTGGGCCGGTAGGATTTAGGTAAGCAAAAAAAAGGGAGTGGCCGGAATACTTACAAATGTGGGCCAGTAGGATTTAGGAAAAATAAAAAAGAATTTTTATTATTGTTTTTTTTGGCCCTCCGGCCCACACACAGCACCGGCCCACCGGGGTAACTCCCGGTATTCCCAATGGCCAGTCCTCCCCTGCTGCTGCATGATAAAATAGCACAGTGTAATATCACACTGTTACAGTGTTTCCCCTATATACAAATAGCGGCGGCACTGCGCCGCTGCTAGGGGGCGCCAGCCAGGTACCAACAAAATTACAATTAATAACAAATTAATTATAAATAATAATAAGTGGTGACCCTTTTTGATTGTTTGTTATGTGGATTTGTAAAAAAAAAGGTGTATTTTGGTAAATCTTGAGACATTGCCACTGTATGTACTAGACAGGCCCGTACTGGCCATCGGGAGGATTTTTTATTTTGTATGTATTGTGAACGCAACGCTGTGCAAATGGGGGTCTGCCTCACACAGGGGGACTGTCTGTCTACGTGATGTGGGCTGCCGACATGGCCACTGTCATACCGATCATACATCAAAGCCCTCGATTGGTCTCTGTGTGTCATTCAAGCTCGGGAGGGTGTGTGTATGTGTGGCACGAGCGAGCGAGAGAGAGCGTGCACCGGTTACTTGTATTGTTGTTGTTAGCATCTGGTTAGCTAGCTGCTCTAAAAGATATAAGGACCTGTTTCAACAACAAGGTGGAGGAGAGTCCTCTGCTGTCAGACTGAGAGAGATAACTACAGCTCAGGTGAGGTTAAGGAGTCTTTAGATAGTTAACTTAGTCTAAGTTATCTCAGTGGGTCTGAAAACACATATTTCCATTTGAGGAGGGAGTGATTAGTAAAATATAAGATGTAAGATACACTTTAAAAATTTGTTGAGAGCTAAAACTAGTCTTTGTGCCTCAACATCTTGTCTACTACCACCACAGGTCAGATCAGGATCATGCCCAACACTACCAGGAGAGGTCATTCAAGGTAATCCCTACCACTTGGAGGAGAGGCCAGGATCATCCTGGACACCAACAGGAGGCACAAAGATATTCTTGTCCACTACCAGGAGATGCCGGGATCACCTGGTCCACTGTCCACAGTGCAGCTTCCTTTTCCTTTTTAAAGGTTTTGGACAAAGACTGAATTCATCAGCAGTCAAATGAAATAACTGGTTAATTTAACCCTGCAAATATAATATGAATACATTTCTATTCAAAGTGTGACCCCACATAAGCTGCTGAAATACTGTGGTTACTCCCCACTACAATACTTACTGTTACAGCTGCAGCCTTACTACCTGTTTGCTTAGAGACAGTCGGACCACTGCATCAACTGCTTTCTAACATCAAGGCAAAAGCCAAAATTAAAACCTTCCAGAAAAGCAAGAGGAAAAACTACTCAATATTGGTCTATTTTTTGTTGTTGTTGAAGATAATTAGAACTGTGGTTGGAAGCAACATACTTGTGGAGTCATGGTGGTCTATTGAGCTACAATTTAGTGAGTGCCGCCCAAGGAAACTGGAGGAACAACAGGAACTGGGACGTGGGTGTAGGAAAGTTCAGAGACAAGTATTTTGACACACACACTCCACATCTGAAAGTGAATATGTATATTCAACCCTATAATCTGCACCTCAGTCCCTGCCCTAAACAACCATCTTCTCCAAAAAGAAAATCTCCCTTTGAAGTAGAGCGCCATGAGCTCTTATCAGTGTGTGTAAACCAGGTAAGGATGTACATGAAACAGCACATCCAAATAAGCAGGGCCTCTGTGTGGCAGACGGAAAAATACATTTCAAAATTAGGATACCTAGAGTTGTTGTTGTTTGGCCTCCGATATTGGCTGAGTTGAGTATCAAAATGTAATCATGATCTTATTAGGGCCTTATTCTCGGGGGTTCCCTCTCCTGTAGTGTGTTCTGTAGGTGTTAGTGCATGTAAATGGTCTGCAAAGGTTAGAATCCCTGAGTTCCCTCCAGAGGAACTGCCTTTCTCATGTTCCAAATGCATATTCATTTTCAACAAAATCATAATTTAGACCGTTTTTTTCCAAACTGTGATATATGCATCAAGATGTGACTAAAAAATAAAGTACTGTAGCCTGCAACAAGTGATCATCATCATACATCACAGGAAGGATATTGCTTTATTCCAAAACCATGATCCAAAAGACATCTAGGAGTGATTTAGAAATATATTTTTACTAAAAAGTCTTAATGTACTACACTGTAGTTGTGTTTATGACATTAAACCTTTGAAATCATATATTTTATGAGCTAATGATTGCAAACCCCCTCCCCTCACTGTTCCACTTCTATGCACAGTGTGGTGTAAAAACACCACAGAAATGTGTGCTCCGCATCAAGAGGCAAAAAATAAAATATATAAAGAATAACTGAGAATCTATACCGCTTTCTAGAATATGAATTCCATTCTGTCACATTTAATGTAGACCTAAAAGATATATAGAACTGCAACTAATAATGTTCCAATAACGCTGTGGACATGTATCCCATTTGCCACTGAGGTCAAGCTGAGGCTGAGTGACATGTGTTTCTCCAAACAGAGGTGTTCCTGTGCCCTGAGGTGCAAAGAACACCATACATCTCCTGCGTCCATCTGCAGAGGAGGTAACGACTTAAAACTGCAAAGCAGCGAGGCGGTGCACGCCCTTTTTGGAGCTCAAGCATTACATAGAACAATCAGTCCGTCCCCCAAGCCCTGTGGCCTGTCCAGGGGGGAACTGGGGTACTAATTACAACCCTGTACCTGTTTGATCACTAAGACAGCATGGCTGTCCCACCCCCAGGTAACGGGAGCAACATCTGTATGCTAATGGTAATGGCTTGAAGTCCAGATGTCACCTCTGACACAGTGTGAATCTACCAACTATCCTGCCCTCACAAAAACTAAAGCTGATCAAGCCAGATCCACTTTGGTTCATGCAGAAATGTTAAGTCTTGGCCAGTGAACTCAAAGGACAATGAGTTCGTATTGTATAATAATAATAATAATAATAATAATAATACATTATATTTATTTAGCGCTTTTCCAAGTGCTCAAAGCGCTTTACATTGCATACTACATATATCAGAAATGTAATACATCAGTACTGTGGACAATACCCACAGGAACAAATGAGGGTAAAGTGTCTTGCCCAAGGACACAGCGGCACGTTGACTTCAGTGGGAGTCAAGGCGGATCTGTTGATCACAATAGCCAACTGCACCACAGCCACATCCCTGCATGAACTGGCAACTCAATCTCAAAAACACATGCAAACAGGCCTCTTGTGTGTTCAGATGAGCCTGTTCTGGATATCACTGCAAGGTTAGCTACATCTACAAGCTACAATCTACAAAACTATTGCTACGTTTACGCCTAGCTTCCACACCAATGGACTTTAAGAATGTTTAAAGTCGCCATGTTTGCAAATGCTGTTTTTGCTTTTCCATTGGAAGGACAGATTGGGTCTTATCAGTCAGACATTTTTTCCCCTGAATTTTCAAGGCCCTATCACATGACACTTCACTTGAACAGTGAAATTCTGCATTTTATAATGCTAATCTTGCCTACATGCGCAGGACTCTGATAATCCAGTTCTCCATTGAGCACACATTTGAAGGCACAGTATGCAGAGGGGTTTTCCTGTTAGTATCTATGCTTATTTTGCTTTGCACAACAATTGTTAGGTATACAAAAAATGGTTAAAGACCAAAGCATACCCACTCCAGTACAACAGGGACTTCCCACGAGTGTGAGAACAGACCACAAACAAAGGAAGGGAAATTAGTGAGATGTGTTGATCAAGTTTAATGACAAATAATGTAACCTTTTTTTTAGCAAGACCTAGGCAATAACAACCAAAGCCTTGTTACTGCATTAAAAAAAACAATACAATTACTTTTCCCCCTACCAAGTTTTACTATTTCAGGGAGAGTATTTCCTAATAAAGACAATAAACAATGATGAAATCCGGGGATCTACTTTCCCCTGTGGCAACACAGACCCAGGGCCTACATGCTTCTGCCACTTCTCTCACACAGGAGTGGTGCTTTCCGCAGTTTCTATGGACATTTGTAAAAGAAAAGTGCATATTCAAAGGCACTCAAATATGGGTAAGCTTTTTATTTTTGCACTTAACCACAGACACATTTACATGTAAGCATGATATTGCTCAAGACACAATGGTAACAAATTATGATGCCAGGAATGAACAGCAATTAGTTTCTTGACCACTAAATAAACTGGATTTATGTAGAAACTAAACATGAGGCCATGTTAAGAGATCATTGGTCCTTTAGCATAATAAGCTTTATCTACCCCCTCATTTAACCTGCCCAGTGAGTTCAGAGCACATAAACAAACAATCAGCTCACTCTGTGACTGTACGGAGCTAATGGAATATTGTTGTTGGGGAAAGCTTGTGCTTGCCAAAGCTCAAGATGAAGAAACCCGTTATTGTTCTCAGAGCCACAGTACATTCTAAGCAACCCCTACTGCTCAAATACCTGGCTGTTTATCTGCTCAACATGTGCAAACACGTCCTCTGCTCTCCATGACACTTCCTCCTGTGTTACTGAGATGAGCTAAATGACTGAAGCAAGCTGGCCTTTCAATATGTAGTGTGAATATTCACTCTTTTTAACAGTTCCACTGTTACCCTCTCTCTCTGGGCAGTATGTGGCCCCTCCCTACCAGCTACCAATACAGCTTATTCTGTTGGAGGCAAGGACACAGGATGATAGCATTGTGCTTATACCGACAAGTGAACACACCCAGAGCCTCTCATACGCCCTGGGTGAGGGTTGTGTGTTTCAGTAGAACCAATGTGGCTTGGATACCTAAGCTGCTCAGCTAAGCCCACCCTTCTTTATGCTTTTCAGTTATATTTTTCATTAGTTTTACCAAAATAACTTGATTTTAAATTGTATTTAAAATAACATTTCAAAAGAAATAAATCCTTCGAATCTGCCTGTTCAGTTTCTGTTTGAATGTGAAGGGTTAAATGAAGGTATAAAAGTCACGGCTCGTCACTGGTAAATTGTAAATGCTTTTGTATGTTGTTTTACATGTTTTTGTTCATGCCAAAAAAGCTAATTAACTTCTTGAGCCCGATTGCCACCAGTACCGGCAGTAAACTGAGTATATTGTTGAGTAGGTCGGGGCGTCTGGTTTAGAGCATGCTGTGTACGAGTCATTCTAACTGACCAATGGTAATGTTTACATGGATTTATGAACTGCCCCTCGATTCTATTGGCTCCAACGGTTACAAAGAGGTGTCAATCCCCCAATATGACCAATGGGTTCCAGAGATACGGCCTCGCGTAGTGTATAGGTCTTACTGGCAGCTCCCGCAACATTACGCTTTGTGGCGAAAAAGGTATAGAGGTCAGGGTTAATTTTCCAAAAAGGTAAAATACAGTTATATTTGGATGGAATGAATACATATAGTGATATTTCAATTAAATAAAATGAGTTTTACAGTGTGGTACCTGAGAAAGGTCAAATGGCACTGATAGTAACCAAATGTACCCAAAGGTTAGTGCGCCTGGACCTGCCTGTGCTAAACCTCTCTAAAAAATGTCAAGTTTCACTAAATTAGCCTCTATCCTGACACAGGGTACTTATGATATATTGTGGCTTGGACCCCTAAAGGTTCTGGGCTACTATTCTATCATTGGTGGTTTTCACTATAAATAATGTGGGGTTTTTAGGCAGATTAGACTTAATTTTTTTACTATGTTACATCTAAATTGACTGACACAGCAAAATCTATATTGATTCTGACACTTCTACAGCCAAATCACAGGTGTGTCATTGCTTTGATAACAAGATTATTCATATAACCCTTTTAGTTGTGAAGATATACTCATTCATTCTGGGCAATTTCCGAGCCTTAGGCCTGAAAAATATGCCCAGTGCTTAAGAGGTTAATTAATTAATAGAGACAGAGAAACACAGTACTTTTCCATCAGTCCACCCCCCACTTGTAAAAAATAGCAGTGAGAGGATCCTGACCTTCTGCAGGTGCACTATAGAGAGGATCCTGACCTACTACAGGTGCACCATAGAGAGGATCCTGACCTCCTACAGGTGCACCATAGAGAGGATCCTGACCTTCTACAGGTGCACCATAGAGAGGATCCTGACCTCCGACAGGTGCACCATAGAGAGGATCCTGACCTTCTACAGGTGCACCATAGAGAGGATCCTGACCTTCTACAGGTGCACCATAGAGAGGATCCTGACCTTACAGGTTCACCATAGAGAGGATCCTGACCTTACAGGTGCACCATAGAGAGGATCCTGACCTTCTACAGGTGCACCATAGAGAGGATCCTGACCTTCTACAGGTGCACCATAGAGAGGATCCTGACCTTCTACAGGTGCACCATAGAGAGGATCCTGACCTTCTACAGGTGCACCATAGAGAGGATCCTGACCTTCTACAGGTGCACCATAGAGAGCATCCTGACCTTCTACAGGCGCACCATAGAGAGGATCCTGGTGCACCATAGAGAGCACCCTGACTGGCTGCATCACGGCCTGGTACGGCAGCTGCACTGTAAGGCTTTACAGAGGGTGGTGAAAACTGCACAGCCCGGACGGAGCTGCCATCCACTCCCAGCGGCTCAGGAAGAAATCCCTCAGGATTATAAAAGACCTCCCATCACCCCAGCCAAACTGTTCTGTCTGCTGCCGTCTGGCACCAGACTCAGAAACGGTTTCATCCCACAGGCCATAACAATGCTAAAATCCCGAGCTCTGTAAAGTGCCTCCATAAGCATTCATCTGTTGTTACATTACATTACATTGCATTTAGCCGAGGCTTTTATCCAAAGCGACTTACTGTGCGTTCGACCAACAAAATACAAACTTGAAGAAAAAAGATTCATATAAGTACATCAGGTTTCATAGAGCTAAAACATTTCAAGTGCTACTCAACTGGCTTTAGTATATAAAGTGCTTTGTTAATAGTTCTATCGCTCGAAGTGGAGTCGAAAGAGATGAGTTTTCAGTCTGCGCCGGAAGATGTGTAAACTTTCTGCTTTCCTGATGTCAATGGGGAGCTCATTCCACCATTTTGGAGCCAGGATAGCAAACCCAAGTGTTTTTGCTGATGGGAACTTGGGTCCCCCTCGCAGTGCGGGTGCAGCGAGCTGTTTGGCTGATGCAGAGTGGAGTGCACGTGCTGGGGTGTACGGTTTAACCATGTCCTGGATGTAGGAAGGGCCAGATCCATTCGCAGCATGGTACGCAAGTACCATTGTCTTGAAGTGGATTCTAGCAGTTACTGGAATCCAGTGAAGGGAGCGGAGGAGCGGCGTGGTGTGGGAGAATTTGTCATCATCTTACAATTTATTTATCTAAATAGATATCACTAATAAACGGTATTTAATTTCATCTTACTGTACAATATTACATTTTACATTATTTTCTTGTTTATATCCTATTCTATGTACGTGTATAGACTTTTTCTTGCACTAGTTTTTATTTGTATATGTCTTATATAACTATGTTGCATTGTTGGAGGAGCTCGGGACATGAGATTGTCTTTGCCATTTCTACACTGTAGCTTATGTGCATATGATATTAACCCTTGAAATGGCTATTTTCATACCATCAACTTGAGAGGTGAACAGCCCTCCCCAAAGCCCATAACCTCCAAAACCGACCACAAGAAGGGCCATTCAAGGCACTCGAACGCAGTGAACGCATCAAGTGATAAAACGGCTACTGGAGCTTTAATATCTAGTGCAGCATTAATCACATCACGGATATTATCAGACGCTAGGCGTGATTTGATGAAACCAGTCTGGTCGCAGTGTACAAGGGATGAAATATGAGATTGCAGACTGTGAGAGAGTACCTTGGCGTACATTTCTTATATCAGCATTCAGCAGACTAAGGGACCTATAGTTACCACATTCTGCTGGATCTTTACCCTTCTTAAGAAGTAAGGAGATTACTAAAACATTCACATCCCTAGAAACAGTACCCTCATCTACTGAGAAACTGAGCATACTGAGGAGTAATGGGCCAAGTAGGTCCCAAAAGATCAAATATATCTCTGGCGGTATACCATCAAGCCCAGGTGATTTGCCCCTTTGCCTTTATTTAACCAGGTGAAAATCCCATTGAGATCAACGATCTCTTTTTCAAGGGAGACCTGCAGCACATTGGTTACACATAAAAACAACAGAAAACAAAATGGACATCATACAACAGAATTACAGTGGTACAAATTACAACCTATTCACAATGAC
>NW_011348028.1:0-3905 GCF_000735185.1 Notothenia coriiceps
GCAACAGCAAAGGTGAGAGACATGAATACCAATTTGTTCTGTCTTGAAATACAATTGGCCTTGGAAAGGTTTTGCAGAAAACATATAAATAACAGTAATGTATTGTTTGATTGTAGAGTTTGGCTCAGAGCTCTCAGAGGGCAACGAGGATGACATGAAGACTTTCAATGAAGACAATTGTCTGCACTCACGGTACCAGCATCCAGAATGATCTTAATGAAATACTTTAACAATGACCTTCAATTCTGTTGTCTGTTACACATTGCTCCCCGGGCGCTGTACGATAGGTGCCCACTGCTCCTGGTACTAGGATGGGTTAAAAGCAGAGAACACATTTCCCTGTGTGCTCTGCATGTGTGACCATTAAAGAGGGCTTCATCCTCCAATTCTATCTATTCTATATAACAACCTCCAATCGTTGGTTCCTAATTGTGTATTCCTGCTGTAGGGGGTCTGAGTATTTTGGAGACAGAACGGAAGCTGGTGTCCTCTGAAGTTTGGGCTAAGCTAAGGGAATACTTCCCCAAAGCCCCAGAATTCCCCCAAAACCAAGAGCCTTGCCAGCTGTGCCTGGTGAGTGAACTGACGCTACACCCAGTGCTGAAGCACACTGATACCTCACCTGCATCCTTACACGTTTACTTTCTGAAAGTGTTTTCTCTAAGCCTAGCGGTTGCAGGTGTAAAGATGGAACTTTATAGAACAACTGCTACACTATATGGACATTTCAGTCATCCATCTTTAATTATTCAGAGTAATGGTGTTTGTCAATTGCTGCTGTTGTATGTCCGTTGATCCAGTTATCAATCAGACAAAGTTTTGCAAGGGAGTGTTGTTATATGTGTAACATCACTAAGATTAGTTTGACGTGTTTCATGTTGTCCTCACTATCAACAATATGGACCAGCATCAGAAAGTTAGGAGAAAACAAGCTGATAGATTTACATTTTGAAGTGTACCTTAGCTACGAAGGCCATGTGCGTAGGCTCTGTTAAAGCACTGTAACCTAAATGTTGAACTTAAAGCCCAAATAAAGACTGTAGATATTCATAAAAAAACACTGTTCTCTTAATCTTAAAATCAGGTCAAGCTGATTTGATATAGCACTTTTCATACACAAAGGTAACTAAGTGCTTCACATTTGGAAGCCAAATCCAAAATGTGGGTCTTGAGATTGCTCTTAAGAGTATGCACGCTCCCTGCCAACCTCAGCTCTTCTGTGAGGCTGTTCCACAATCGTGCGCAATAATACAACGAAGCCTCACCGAAGGTCTTTGTTTTCGCTTTGAATATGATTAAAAGGATAAATAGCCAGGCTAGAGCTTTTTGAAGTATTTTCAAATCTTAAGAGAGTGAAACATTGGGTTAGTTGTAAAAACAAAGCTTTTCCTTCTTGTGTGTCCAGACTCTAGAGCAGGAAGAAAAGGACAACGAGGCGGTAAGTAAGATGATGGCCACGGAGCAGAAGAACCAGCTGCTCAACCTCTTCAATGAGAAGAACCGGCCAATCCTAAACAAGTGGCCTGAGGTAGACACACCGCCAAGCACCTCTTCACACAATACACTTATTGAAAAGAGGACACATGTCTATAAAGAATAGAGCAATAGAGGCTCAATGGGCATGATATATTAGACTAAGGTCGCATTCACTCCAGCCTTGTATAGTCCGGTTGAATCGGAGCCTGTTTTAGGCGTTTAGCCGCTTGGTGCGGTTCATTTGAGTCGGTGTGAACACAATCCGAGACCTCTGAAGTGAACTAAACAAACCGGACTCTGGTCCGCTAAAATAGGTGGTCTCGGAGCGCTTGCTTGCGAACCCAGTCCGCACCAAAACATAGGAAGCGTAGTATTTACGAGTCACAAGAACGCAGATGTCTTAAAAATCTTTAGCAAAAGAGTCTTTCAAGACATCCGCGGTTGTTTAGTTAAAGTGTCGTGTAAAGTAACAATTCTCCGTCAGCTACATCAAAGTAAGAACACCTGTCGTCGGTGAAACGCCCTCCTTACTGCAGAACGTCTCTCATGTGTTATAATGTTTTTTAACGGACGTTGTCTGATTATATAATCATATGCGCGGGCCGCTAGTGTCTGTTGATCTCCAGATTAACAGCAGCATGAGAATAACCTGCCGAAAGTGCCGATGCTCCATGGCGGAGGCTCCGGTAGAAATTGCCGGGATTTGCGTTTTTACCCTCTTAATGTCTGACCAATGGTTGAACAGCATTTCCGTGCACATGACTTGTGTTTAAAGTTTATAGTCCGTTTGAGTTTTGCCTGTGTGAACAGTAAACCGAACCTTCTGAAAAATGAAACAATGTAACAAACTGTGGTAGCGGACTATTAGGTGTGAATGCACCCTAAGTGTTAGAAATTGCATGTGTGTAACCCTCCTCCCCCTCAACAAATCCATCTCTTTACTGCACAGTGCCTCTTGTGGACAGGAGGGTTACACACATGCAATTTCTAACACTAAGACATATATTTATAGTGCAGCATGAATTGCCCTTTAATATCATCATGACAATTCAGCAAATGTTATGGTACACTGATTCAGGTGAATACAGCAACTGCTCTCTTGTCTGTCTCTCCAGGACAACGATGTACTTTACATAGTCCCGCTGTTTTTTGTGGAGGAATGGAGAAAATTCATAAGGTATGTTTGTTTGCAGAAATGAATCAAATACAATGAGTGCGTTTGTAATCACAACAAGAATTAATGACTATGCAATCAGGAAAAGGTTCATCCTTCCATAACATGAGTTTCTAAAAACAGAAGTTTATGAGTTGTCTGTTTTTAGTAATGACTTGAACCAATTCATTCATTTATTTAGTTTGCATTTAGATTGTCCCTTTCACTTCTGATTTGGCCAGTCACTTATGTTGAAAATGTGTAATTGCAAGTTGAGTTTTGAAGTGGTTCTTTTTCTCTCCTCTGTGTGTGTGTTTTTGTAGGAGGCCCACTAAGTCCTCTCCAGTGTCTAATGTAGGCAACACTCTGCTGCTCTGTCCTCACGGAGGCTTCATGTTCACCTATGACTCCCTCATCAACGGAGATGCACAACAGTGAGTTCTGCTTATTCAACTTAAGAGAACTAGCTTTTCAACTTCCAACCAAACCAGATAACCCGTGTTTCCATGAGAATCATACCTCTGACAAAGACATAGAATACAACTGGAAGAAACAACTTCAGAGGTGGGGACGGTACTCATATATTGTACTTAAGTAGAAGTACCAGAGTGTAGGAATACTCTGTTGGAAGTCAAATCCCTGCAAACCAAATGTTACTCAAGTCAAAGTAGTCATTGTGCAGATTGGTCCATTCCAGAATAATATATGTGACCTGCTCTATCGAAATCAGTCGCATTGACCCGAAGACACATTTTGAGTTGTATACACTGCTGGAAAGAGGATATTCCTAGCTTTCTAATGATATCAGGATTGTTTTTGTACTCCAAATATTAAGAGAAATATGTCACATTATATAATGACTGTCACCGAGTCATCATTTTGAGAAAAAGGTAGGGATGCACCGAATATTCAGCCGCCGAAAATTATCGGCCGAAAATGGTTAAAAAGGCTCTTTCGGCTTTCGGCCGAAAGGGTTTTAGCACCGAAAAAATATCACCGAATGTCAGGGAACAGGGTTACGTTGGTAAGCTAACGTGTTGTTGTGATGACGTAATCAAAACGCGGCGACAAGCACGGTGCGCGACCATGCTCGCGGCTGGCTCACAGCCAACATGTCTGCCGCTTGGAGATATTTAAAAATATCAGAGAAAGAGGCGCGGATTGCGATTTGTAAAACGTGTTCAGCTGACATTTCTCGAAGGGGTGTAACTGCAAAGACTTTCACCACTTCGGGATTACTCCACCACTTGAAATCAAAACACCCGGACAAATATGC
>NW_011348029.1:0-5582 GCF_000735185.1 Notothenia coriiceps
GATGTTCAGGTGTATATCAGTATGTAGTGTCTCTACTTTAAAGTAGTCCTCTCCTGCTGATGTCCAGGTGTATATCAGTGTGTAGTGTCTCTACTTTAAAGAGTCCTCTCCTGCTGATGTTCAGGTGTATATCAGTATGTACTAGTTTAAGCCTGATAAAACTCTATAAAGTGTTTTTACAAATGGTAAAAATGCTCTTTCTTCCATCCCAGTGTCTCCAGCGGCGGAGCGGCTACGGTACATCCTGAATGAAGACGACGACCTGCCCAAGCCGACGCTCTTCACGGAGATGGACACTCTGCAGCGAGAAGGAGACGACTTCGAGTGGAAGGAGTCCGCCAGGTAGAAGATACAACTCACAAAGACAACACACTCAAATCTATCACAGTCACGCGTCCAACACTCAACATGCTCTTGTGTTGTTGATCTGGCTTTGCTTCAGGGTTTAAATCTAGAGTATATCAGCTTGACGAAAGACAGCCTGTCCAGAAAACATAGTCTAGAAGATGTTGTTGTTCCGTTACCAGAGTCTTAGTATTGTGTTGACTCAATGGCATTGTTACTGAGGTTTTAAATGTAAGGGAATGATCATTAATGATATACCATTCACCTCTTTTTCCCGCTTGATCAAAACATTGATTGCAGAAAACCCATGGCTTAAATCTCATCAAAAATGTATTTAGAAACTGCTTTAGTAAGATACAGTAGTTTGGATGACATGTGAGATTTCCAGAAGAACTGCCTGAGGTAGAACCAGGGTTCGAGTTATGTGGGAGCCAATGGGAGCTGAGCTCTCATAAGGAGGGTCTGAGCTCCTATGAAAGCAGTGAAATCATACATCTGTGGGGGCCGCTAACACATGACCAACAACCATTATTTTAATCACAAATAATGCATGTGTCAATGTAATGAGTATTATTTACGCTAACGAGGTAAATAGGCTAAAAGAAAAACACGTTTTCCAAAAGAACTACGCATCGTACTCTCTCTTGAATGAAAATATGATATGATTGTGCAGTCTATGCCTGTGAGCGTGCTGCGCGAGCCGAGATGTGTTTGTGCGTATTGAACCTTTTCTTAAGTTTGTAGCAAGTAGAGGGCTGCTGCTGTGTCTGTATGTGTGTGTGTGCGCATTTCGATTATAACTCGAACCCTGGGTAGAACCAACACCTTGACTGGCGTGTCATAGGTGTTAAGTCTTTGCACTCATTGTACCCATTGTTTGGGTTGTTTGTTTTTGTCAGTACATCTACTTTTACCAGAGTATTTTTAAACACGAGTATCTGTACTTCTACTTGAGTAAAGGATGTGTGCTTTTGCCCTCTCTGCAAGTATCTCTTATGTTGTGTTCTTTTCCTCCGGGCCTCCAGGTGGGTGAAGTTCGAGGAGAAGGTGGAGGAGGGGGGGGAGAGGTGGAGTAAACCTCACGTCTCCACGCTGTCCCTGCACAGCCTCTTTGAGCTGAGGACGTGTCTCCAGACGGGGACGGTGCTGCTGGACCTGGAGGGGTACTCTCTGCCTCAGATCATCGGTGAGACGAGTCACATTCACACCCTTTAGATCAGGGGCGTCCAAACTACGCCCCCCAGCAAATTAAAACATGATCTAATAAATCTAAGTTGATAAGAGAAAAGCCCAATAACAAATTCACATAACAACCTTGAAATATAACCTTCATATTTCCTCTAATGATCAGCAATCTGAGGCTTCTGTTTTAAGGAATGAGCTGCTAACAAAATAAATGAAACCCTATGGAGAGCTGTGAGGGAAAATAGCAAAAATAAAAACATGTCATTGTTTCTTTGCAAGCTAGCTTTAGTTGGCTAACCAAATTAGCTACTTTCACTTAGTCCATGTAGCTGACTTCGCCACCATTGGTTGAACCTGTAAATGTTTACAACTTCTCATGTGTGAATTATCGAAACACTTGCATGACACATTCTCCCAACTCACGTTTTCTCACTTATCTGAAACTACTCATCGAAGCGGAAGCTGCTGATGCATTAGTATGGAGCGGTCACCAAATCAATAACATGATCTATAAAAAAAAAATCAAGGACAACAGTTAGTATTCCCAGTTGAGTTTTGCTCAATTTCCCACTACATGGTGACGTGTTACATGTATGTGAATATAGGTTACATTAGTCTGTCCTGTTGCCATTAGCTGTGATTTGGTTCTATTTCGTCCCTACTGACCGCCAGAGGCGGTGCTTTAGCACTGGATATACCCATCGCACATATGCGCAGTTGGGCTGCCCTGAGAGCGGTGCCCCTGGAGACCATCTGCGCCACGGCGTCATGGCCGTCTTCTGACACATTCTCCAGTTTTTATCGGGTTAATGTCGCCACTCCCCATTCTTTGTGCGTGGTCCTTTTGCCGAGCTCTGCTGCTGCCAGTAGTGAGCGTGTTTGGATTATTCATGACATGGTTGGTATAGGGCATCCAGTGCTAAAGCACCGCCTCTGGCGGTCAGTAGGGACGAAATAGAACGATAGTTACGACTGTAACTACGGTTCTATGAGTCCCGGATGACCATCAGAGTATCCTGTCACTCAGAATTATTGTGTGCTCGCGAGTAGATTGTGGGAACAGATCCTCTGATGAAGCCGGCCACAGGTGACTTTGTTGTTATTGGTACTTGAACTGTGCATGTGTGCGATGGATATATCCACTGCTAAAGCCCCGCCTCTGGCGTTCATCCGGGACTCATAGAGCCGTAGTTACAGCTATATCGTTTTGTGGTATTCAAATACTGTTTATAAGAAGTTTGACCTCTATTTAGTTTGTTTATTTTATAGCTCTAACTAAATAAATTAATGGGACCTTGTCTAATTTCTCATAATTAAGGTGCTATTTGTGTTCAAGTTGCCCAAAATAAGCAAAATATTGAATGCACTATGACCAAAAAGTAAAATATTATTACTGAAATTGCAATATTCTTTTTTAGGGTAACAGTAAGTGTGTAATATTTGTAAACTGGAAATAAAACATTGAACGAAAGAAAGGTCAGATACACAGCTACAGTGTATATACTGTATGCAATGAAACACGTAAGTTTGGGACAGTTTGGGGATTCAAAATCAGAGAATCATCATCTCATGGAAAAACACGTAAAAAGCTTGTATTACCAAAATATTCAAATTCAGGCATCTGTTAACAATTTTATGACATATGTTCTCATGTGAAATGTTACCATGTCCTGTTTACAGATGAAATCCTCGAGAGTCAGATCGAGGAAGGCATGATATCTCCAGATCTGAGGGACAGGATCACTTACGTCCTGCTGAGGAAACATCGCCATCAGACCAAGAAGCCGATACATCGCTCGCTCGCAGACATCGGGAAGTCCAGCTCTTCCACCAGTGAGTGTCCACTTCTGCAGCTTTTGGCTATATCTGAAGAAAAGGGAATTACAAGGTCCAAAGTGCATCTTGCTTTGAGATGGTTCATTTTCCAGAGATATGAAGCCCTTTTTTCTTGGTTGTGTCCATTAGCTTCTCTGCCATGAACTATTAGTCTGTAGCCTGGTTAGCCTGGTTGTAGCCTGCTAGCTAGCTTACCTAGCTTAATGTGAATTGAGGAGTATGCTTTGTTTATGTACAAATATTGTGGATTACTAATGTTACACAATAAACCGGGGAACGATCATCTAGCATTTTGTAAGAGTAAAAAAAAAGATGTTGTAAAAAAACTATAATGCCAAAATTCACAGGCTCCGTAAATGGTTCCATTTTCCAGCGATTGGAGGTCACTTCTTTTTTATTGTTGTGTCCATTAGCTTCTCATGAAATATTAGTCTATAGCCTGGCTTAGCTAGCTAGCTTACTTCGCTTAGTGTGAATTGAGGATTATTTTGGATGTTTTGTTTATGTAAACATTGTGGATAACTTATGTGACACAATAAACCAGGGAACAATTTGAGGAACATAATTGATGGAGGAACCTATAGTTAAAATAAGCATTTCATGACATTTCTTTGAAAGCTAACTTCAATTGGCTAACCAGATTAACAATTGTTACTAAAGCAGTGTAGCCACCGTGGGGTATTTTGGAAACTATGCTAAACTGCCTCTATCCGGTAGGCTATGTATATTTGCTACTTATGATCACGATAATCTAGCTTTTTGTAAGAGAATACAATTACAATGTTAGAAGTTCACAGGCTCCGTAGATTGTTCAATTTTCCAGCGATTGGAGGTCACTTTTTGGATTGTCGTGTTCGTTAGCTCTTCCTGAAAAATGAGTCTGTAGCCTCCCTTAGCTAGCTAGCTTACCTAGCTTAATGTGAAGTGAGGATCATGTTGCATGTTTTGTTGGTGTCAAATATTGTGGATAACTAACCACTGAACAATGTGAAGAACATAATTGATGGAGAAACCTGACTAGTCAAATTAAAATAAGCGTTTCATGATTTCTTTGAAAGCTAACTTCAATTGGCTAACACAATTAACACTTTTTACTAAAAGCAGTGCAGCCAACTTTAACACTGTGAGGTAAATTGTAAACTAAGCTAAACTGCCTCTATCAGGTACAAAAATGCGAAAATCGTGTTTGTGAACACGAATCAATAGATTACATTAATTTTGTGACCTTAACACAAAATGCCGTGAGGCTGGGTTGTATGATGTTGCTTGAAGTGAATATGTCTTCACTTTCCTTGTTAATCGGAGTTTTATTCTTTTTGGTTTTTGCACCTATTGTAAGTCGCTTTGGATAAAAGTGTCAGCTAGCCTTTGTCACTGTTTGTGTCCGTTTCCCTCCCACAGCTCGTAGTGTGGGGCCCAAAGGTGGTCCGGGGGCCGGTTTGGGGCCGGTGACAAACAACAACCGGTCCACAGAGGACCTGCGGTTGAAGCAGCAGTCTGCAAACTACGGGCGCCTGCGTGAGTCTCTGTTTGCATTCATGATTCTGCTTTACTGCAAAAAAAAATCTAACGTTTTTAAACAGATCTATTATGAATTATAAACATACTTATAATCAATGGTGCAAAGTTACTCAAGTAATGTGCTTAAAGAGCAACTTGCAGGTTAGAGCCCCCAGTGAATAAATGTGTAGGAAAATGATGTATACACTAGATTTTCACCACAGTGACATCTGGCGTCGTTTTTGTAAGACTTTTTTACTTCTGCATAAAAAAAAGACCCAACGCGTGTGACGTCACATGAGGGAGAGCGGCCGGTCTAACGTATTAATAAACATGGATCCCAGTGCTAGTTTTGACACAGAAGAGGTTGAAAATAAATATTCGAATGCATATGACGGACCACAACCTTATAGTTATGAGCCTGCTTGGCGTCCAAGAGACCAGGAGCAGCCAAGGATTAGAAGAAGTAACGGCCATCGGCGAGAAATGGAGCTTTGGTGTGAGGAGAACCAGTGGAGAACTGGGCAGCTGTCTTGGTGAGTGCCCGGCGTTAGCTACAGTTAACTTTGTAACGTTAGCTATCATATATCAGGCTATAACTAAAGTAGTTTTGATAATATAGTAACGTTACTGGCTGTGGCTGACGCACGGCCGATTCAACATGTTGAATCGGCCGTGCGTCTGCCATGAAATGCCAAATAAGGCGTGTCACGGCC
>NW_011348030.1:0-6788 GCF_000735185.1 Notothenia coriiceps
AGTTCCAATGGTGATTAATCACGATTAATTAATTTTTAAGCTGTGATTAATCTGATTTAAAAATGTTAATCGTTTGACAGCCCTAAATAATAGCCAAAACAACAGGCATAGCAGAATCACGATATGGGCCATTTTCCCAGACCAGCACAGCATCCGGATAGGCGCGCAAGCAGGCCCGAAACGTGGAGGCGCTCCGGTCTCTCCGCGATATCCCCGGTGCAAAACCTCCTCAGCACAGCAGGATAGGCGAAGCAGGCCCAGCTCGAGGCGTAGAGGCGCTCCGGTCTCTCCGCGATGTCCCCGTTGAAGATCCTCCTCAGCACAGCAGTTCAGGATAGGCGAAGCAGGTCCAGCCCGAAACGTAGAGGCACTCCGGTCTCTCCGCGATATCCCCGTTGTAAAACCTCCTCGGCACCGTAGAGCACGACAGGTGGAGCAGGAGGATACAGGCCTCCGCTACAGCAGGTGTAAAGCAGGCCGCAGCCCGAACGCGAAGCCGCTCCGGTCTCTCCGTTACGTCCCCGGTGCAAAATCTCGCCAGGACAGCAGCACACGACAAGTGGAAGCAGGTCCCCGCCACAGCACAACTGGACAGGTGGAAAAAGGAGGCCCCAGCCCGAGCAACAACGTGCAGCCGCTCCGTCTCTCCGCGTATTGTACTGTACATCATAGCCTAAATGTCAAATGCCATTTGCCAAACAAAAAGGACAACAACAATCAAAGGAAAGAAAATACTAATAAAGAAAATGTAAAAAATAATAATAATAAAAAATAAATTAAAAAAATATGAATGGAAAATTGTCAAGAAAAAACCACAACAACAGACTGGATTCAAGCCCAGGTCGATAGAAGAAATGAGAGCCCGGTCCTAACATAGCTGGTAGAGAATCAAAGCTCTAGGAAAGTGCTATAGTAGATGATAGTGGGAACAGATTTGTTCCAAATGAGTAGGATAGGTTTGAACATATAACCAAAGATAACAAGGTAACACAAAACAGAACTGCAACAGAGCAGTAAGAGATCTGAAGATTACTGACAGCAAACCCTTTTCTCTTTTTGCAAAAGGAAAAATCAAATGTGGAGGATAAGCAACACAACAAGCAAATATCATTATGTGACGCTCACTTACTTTCAGCCACCATTGAATTGTTGCTGAATGTTTTGTCATTGTAACCAAAGAAACACCCGGAGTCTTTCAACAAAAATGGCAGGGTTCCAAAGTGAAATCCAGTGAGCAGGTCTATTGTCCCTAAAGCCCTCAGAAGGGATAGGGTGCTTTTCTGTGGGCACCGAAAAAAACTACCTCCTACCAGGAACAATCAAGAATGAAAGCATATGGTGGGATGCGAAAGCTTATCTTGGATAATGTGACCAATTTACAAGAAAGAACATCCATACAATAGGCAATGTTCTTGAGGAAATAACTTAAAAGAAAAAAAATACCATTGGATTTACCCTTTCCTACACTAATGTAAGCTGAGAAAAAGAAAACTGAGGTTCAAACTCAAGCATTTAAAAAGGTGGATGGATACTTTTTGCATTACTAAAACTTTGTGTGTTGGCAGCTGCAACAGGGGAGGCTGAAGAGCTTTGGAGAAGCTTTGGAAGAAAGAAATTAACAATGACTACAGGAGGAGAGCCAGAGGATTCAAAAGTAAGTTTGTCTCTGGAGGAGCGGGTTTATTTGGGAAAAGGAACACAAAGGGCGCCGGCACACAGTTTGTTGCTGACTCCGCATCTACAGAGAAAAACAGAAGAATACTTTGAGCCCGATATGTCGATGTGAAAAAGCCTCCCTGCAGGTATCGATGTTAAATTCATGAACGAGGATGAAATGGATCGTTATCAGATCCAAGGATGGGAAGAATGTCAAGCAGAACGCATATAGAAAGATGGAAATGGGTGATGTGTTGCTATAATCACGGCGAGGATTAAAAGGCGGCTCCGTGTCGGTACAGATCTGAATTGGAAAATTCAATGCAGGATTCTTTTGCTTTCCTTCTGCTGTCAACTCCAGAAGAGGCGAGGTGCAGAGGGGCTTAGCATTTCATCCCACAAGTGGCATCAAACCAGTAAACAATTTCTAGTGTGGTTCATGTAGATTCAATTTCTCAAATAGAAGTGCATTGGTTTGCATCCATTTGTGTTTATGCACTGTATGCATTAATGCTAACGTCTGTCTGGTCCATATGTGTCCATGCATACTTATGAGTGTGATTATGCATGTATGAATGTATGGGTGCATGCAGTGGGTGACTGGTCAGTGGGGAGCCGAGTTTGGATGATGGGGGATGGTGATGGGATGCAGTCTGGGGGTGGACTGGTGGGGGATGGGGTGAACAGATACAGGGTGGAGGAGGATCATAATGCATCAAGTGTACGTCCGATAACAGTGATGTGAAAAGGGATATTTAACCTCCAACGTTATTTTCATATTTTCACTCTTGTCTGAAGTGCTATTTATCCTTGTAGATTGTTTTGGTGGGATTTGTCATGTGTTAGGGATATTAGCCATAGAGATGTCTGGATTTTCTTACAGTACAATATATAAGTATCTTGTGTCAAAAATGTCATTTGAAAAAATTCAACTGCAATGTGTCTTTCAAGAAATCAAGACTTGGTCACTGATTATCCGCAGAACTTGTTGTGCAGTTCCTGTTGGAACTATTTTCTTTCTACCGTATCACTGCACAGAAGGGAATGTACATCTACTCTAGAATGAGGAGCCCTCTTGAGCTTTCTAATGTTATAGCTAAGTAAAAGAGGACAACTTTAATGTTTAGATCTTGAGTCATCAATGAGAAGTGCCCTTCCTTATCTGCACTGATAGGAAAGAAAGAAAATAGTTCCTACATCTAACTGCTCATAACAAGGTCTGTGGACGATCTTGAAAAACTGGGGAATTATTTATAGTAACCACAATCTGGTTGCCAACTAGCTCCCTTATACTAGAGAAGAGGAAGACCTCTTTATGGCTGATATCTCCAATCCTCTGCAACTCGCACCAAAGCATCATATCTACAAACAGCACTTAAGGAAAAAGGAAATCCGAATGTATACGTCCCACAGCAGGGGAATGTACAATGTTACAGCAAAGGGACAGAGCAGACAAAGACAAATTTAGGATTAGTTAAGTAACTTATTCAGGGACCCTATTATACTGTCTAGGTGTTCCATTTCCTGTAGTGTGTTATATAGGTTTTTGTGGATGTAAATGGTCTGCAAAGGCTAAAATCTGTGTGTTCCCTCCAGAGGGAGTGTCTCTCCCACACACAGGGCCACTTCAAGAGGCAAGCACTTGTTATTAAATAAAATAAATACACATCCATAGTAAAAATAACTAGCTGCTTTATAAAAAAGTAAGTTAACATAGTAGCAAGTAGCACAGTTATCTCTACAACAGTGGTGTTACAGTAGTGAAGTAGCAACCAGTTATAACAATTGCAAGCAGTTTACATGTGAGAAAATGTGTGTTTCCAATGTTAGGGTGCACCGTGCCTTTAAGACATTTACACCTGTTCTGTGAGGTTTAACTACAAGCAGCAGTCAGTTCGGAAATAAGGTGACACAGCCATGACAAATAATCTGCGCTGCAGCAGAGCTTTCTCTCTGCATATTTCATAACCATGCTCTGTTGCACACGTTTAGCCTTTGAATTATTGGACTTGGCATTGTGTTATGTCAAATAATAAAAATTGGAAAACACAGATCAAATGGAAAGTGAGACCATGCGATCAACCATTTAGAAACTTAATTTAAAAATGTAACCACTTCAAAGTCAACGAGAAACTAAACAGTGTAATTCCTGCAGCGGATTTGCCTTTTGTACAAGTTAAATCCTCAGCACCCGCAGCATATGCTGGGCAGGTTTACACTCCACTGCACTAAACTGTCTGTCCCTCTGTCTGTCTTTTAGCCTGCTCAGATGTAGAAATAGAATACACAGAAGCAGTCCCCGAAGAATGACTTTAATAGGAATGCATTAATTAAATATTGCCAATGCTGCACGGTGCTGCGAAGAATCTCATCTCCAAATCAAACAGGGGAAAGGTTTAACAACCAAAGTGCTTAGCCAAACCTTCGTGAAACACTACGAGGATGCAGACAAATCTGCCTGCCCACGCGGATTCAGCACACATGGGAAAAGGAACAAGTGTAGGCCCCTCTCTAATATAATGCTGGACAGCAATAATCATCAAATGGTGGGTATAGTCTCATCTTAACAGGCTTTCAGGAGGAGTGTTTTCACTCAGCCCTAAATGTGTCTGGAGCTCTGTCTGATGGAAACACACAGGGGGTAATAAAACCTCGCTGACTGTTTCTTATTTCATTCATAAGAGAAAATACGGAGGAGATAAAGCCTGACAGTAAGGATTTTCTCGAACATCAGGGGTCTGTGTGTGCGTGAGGCAGTGACACATGAATGTTTTAGAAGCAAAAGACGCTCTGACTTTCTTTGGCATGCCGGAGGCCTTGTCCTGCTGCCCTCAGAAACAGGGTAACAATGGCAACACCTCCAGACGAACGGAACCGTGAGGCGTTTGTATAGAACCGGTGTGTGGGAGAAAAAGGACTGAAAAAAAGACACAGTGGAGTGGAGAAATCCAGAGCATGCATGTATGCATTTGAGGGGAGGTGCAGGAATTCCTCCCGAGCCACAATTAACCCAGACACAAAAGATAATTGTTGCACAGCAAACATGCACAGCTTGGATTCAGCGTTGGCACAACTTCACTGGTTTCAGCACAAGCATTCTTGCAGAATATAGGCCACTGGCTCGCAGTCAGAAAGGAAACTGGAATTGTATTATTACCGCACAGGACAACACATCCAAGATACCTGTCAGAGGTCTGTGCAGCAGACCGATACAGCGTGCAATCTGTCTCTCCGCTGGACAGCTACTTATTTGAAGATGACTGGGAAATGGTTCCACACAATCAACCCTCATTTGAAAAAAACATGCCTGTTGAGCTTTCTATATAAAAAGGTAATGGAAATAGGAATGAAACTCTGCACACACTCTTGGCCTGAGGCACACACGCCTAATCTCCACTCAAAACGTTGATTTTGTGAACTCTGAATGCTTTTACATCTCTCTAAAGATAAGGCACTCACCTGGATAATGAGAAAAACTATGAGAAAATGCTAAAAGGATAGCGAATCCACCATAAAAATAACACCAAATGATGGTAGGATTAAGACCTGTGGGAGATATGGGGGAATGTATGGTTCATAACTGTTAACAGTATGACAGCTCATTAAGGCAGATTAGCTTCTATACCAGGCATGGGCAAACTAAGGCCCGCGGGCCATATACGGCCCGTTGGGCTTTTGAATCCGGCCCGCCGAATATTGGTACAAAATTGTCCAAATTCCGCATTCATTTTGCCTTTTTCCTGCAATAGCCACCATTTTAGTTGATCCCACTAGATGGCGCACTCTAGACACAATTTACCTTTGCTGGAGTCTGGTCTATTCTCTCAGCTGGCCCCACTCGGCAACCCGGCAAGATTGGCGAATACAAGTTGTAACAAGCAGTAGCGCTGAGCAAAGTGACTAGAACGTGACCAACATTTATAAAACACTTATATAACGTCAGGCTACACTAACAGGCTTAGTGTGAGTCTGGTTATTTGACCTTACTTTAATAACCATCCGTTCACTGTTATTGACTATTGTGAAGAAGCAGACGTTTTCCTGTTATTTTGTATTATTGCAGCTATCGGATGGAATCAATACATGGGCTACATGTGGCCATCACAAGTAAAATCATAACGAAAACTACGCCTTTAAAATATGCGTTTAGAAAACGGCTTATGCCACAATATGATAGCAACAAGTAGTCAAGATAGTCTGATTAGCTTCGGTTGCTATGCTAACATCACCTGTAGAATGCCGAAGATACACTTTCATAACCGCGTTGTGATGCCAAACAGCGTCAATTCAGACTGAAACACATTCACTGATGGGGATGGGGGACATTTATCAGCTGCTTGTGTGACAGTCAGACAGTGAATAGCCTACTTTACAGCGGCCGCTGCCACGAGTTAACAGCGGTCAGTAAATGTCGCTGAACCACATTAATAAACAATGCACCACGGCACTCTGGAGAAAGGTATAAGGTTGGAGAATTAGTTCTTTAATTTAATCTGGTTTAGTATGATTAAAAACTACCCGACGCATTCCTCTATTGATGTTGTTGTTACGGCTGCTATTTCTGTCTGCTCATTAATCTGCCTGTGAGTGTTTTCAGCTGTGTGCGTGTGTGTGTGATATGTAAATGAGCTGTGTGGTTGCCCTGACGTCATTGGCTGTCTTCTCCTGGTCCGCCTCTGAAGAGGGTGATTGGATCGACGACAGCCAATCGCAGCGCACAGCCTGCGGACACCTGCTGGGGAGGAGTACAAAGGCCGCGGACTGTCATCACTCTGGAGGCTCTGTTGAGGAACAGACGCCTCTCGCTATTTGCGCGTCGTTCTGTGTTAAACTTGTGTGGACCTTGTATTAGAAGTATTGTTGTGATTAGATGTGCTTAGATTAGTATATGCTTAGATTAGTTTAGTATTGTTTGACTGTTGTCCTAGCTGTGTTTTCTTACAGCCTTCCTTTCCTAGTTGTACCACTTTTACAGTGAGGTTTTGTTTCCTTTATTTAGTGTGTGAGTATTTAGTTTCCCTGTAGCCTATGTGCTTAGACTCACTGTTTAGAGTCCTCCCTTAGTTTGGTTGCCCATTTAAACTTGCGCCCTTGTGGCCACTTTTGTTTGTTATGTAAACCGGTGTTTGTGG
>NW_011348031.1:0-2353 GCF_000735185.1 Notothenia coriiceps
GATATACACCTGAACATCAGTAGGAGAGGACTCTTTAAAGTAGAGACACTACATACTGATATACACCTGAACATCAGCAGGAGAGGACTCTTTAAAGTAGAGACACTACATACTGATATACACCTGAACATCAGCAGGAGAGGACTCTTTAAAGTAGAGACACTACATACTGATATACACCTGAACATCAGCAGGAGAGGACTCTTTAAAGTAGAGATACTACATACTGATATACACCTGAACATCAGCAGGAGAGGACTCTTTAAAGTAGAGACACTACATACTGATATACACCTGAACATCAGCAGGAGAGGACTCTTTAAAGTAGAGATACTACATACTGATATACACCTGAACATCAGCAGGAGAGGACTCTTTAAAGTAGAGACACTACATACTGATATACACCTGAACATCAGCAGGAGAGGACTCTTTAAAGTAGAGACACTACATACTGATATACACCTGAACATCAGCAGGAGAGGACTCTTTAAAGTAGAGACACTACATACTGATATACACCTGAACATCAGCAGGAGAGGACTCTTTAAAGTAGAGACACTACATACTGATATACACCTGAACATCAGCAGGAGAGGACTCTTTAAAGTAGAGACACTACATACTGATATACACCTGAACATCAGCAGGAGAGGACTCTTTAAAGTAGAGACACTACATACTGATATACACCTGAACATCAGCAGGAGAGGACTCTTTAAAGTAGAGACACTACATACTGATGTGAACCTTACAATAGGGCCCCTTTAACAATCCATTAAATAGCTCTTTGTAATATGCTTAATAGTGTTGTATTTAGTTGTTTGCTAACAAGTTTGCCATGTCAGTATTGTGTTCACAGCTCGTTTCTGCTGCCCCCCAGTGGACAAAAAAAAGTGAACGCTTGTAAGAGGTTGTTTTACTTGTGTTTAATGAAGCAATGTCCTCCACATCACTGATAATGTATTCTTCCTCCTCCTACACAGTTTCCTGCAGCTCCTCGGGCTCCTAACTATGACAGCGCTCTGCTCAGTAACATTGATTTTTTTCCCCCGTGACATGCATAGTTATATGGTCTTGTATTATTGCTTGCTTCAACAAAAAAGAAAAATCAATATTTCTTCCATCACAAGCCTTGCTAGTAATTGGCTTTCTTGAATTATCCTCCAATGATAGAGATGTGTAACAATGTTTTCACTTTAATGTACTCGTTTGTTTTCCTAAAAGGATGTCAGGCTCACATAGCAGCAGGAACATTAGGGAAGATAATGACACTACAATCAAATAACACTAACTCAAGGGGCCACCAATGGATCTTACAATGGATGGTATACAGTAGATATATTTTTATTGCATATTACATAATTGCTGCAGTGACAATGCACAAAAGAAAATATTCTGCTGTAGCCAGAAGCACTTATTTTAAAGCCTTGTAGCATTTACTGACATCATAACCATCAATAATGTAAGAACCGCATAATGTGAGTTAGCCAATAATGTAATACAATTAGACTAATCTGTAGTGTCCTTCAAAATGCATCGTGTAAATGTGAGTGTGTTTAATGAAGCCCTGCACGTCCACACTGATGACTCTCTTTTCACTTGGCTGGATTAACAATGCCAAGTAACAAAAACTAAAATGGCTTTGGGAGTTTGGTGAAAAGTGTGCCAGACATGAAGAAATGCAACCTGATAGAGTTGGACTCCTGCTGGAATATGTTGTGCCCTCAAAAGACTCTGAGACTCTCTGGTGTGTGTCCTTTTTAGTGTGTGTCTTCTCTACTGTGTGTCTTCTCTAGTGTGTGTCCTTTCTAGTGTGTGTCCTTTTTAGTGTGTGTCTTCTCTAGTGTGTGTCCTTTCTAGTGTGTGTCTTCTCTAGTGTGTGTCCTTTCTAGTGTGTGTCCTCTCTAGCGTGTGTCCTTTCTAGTGTGTGTCTTCTCTAGTGTGTGTCTTCTCTAGCGTGTGTCCTTTCTAGTGTGTGTCCTTTCTAGTGTGTGTCTTCTCTAGTGTGTGTCCTTTCTAGTGTGTGTCCTTTCTAGTGTGTGTCTTCTCTAGTGTGTGTCTTCTCTAGTGTGTGTCCTCTCTAGTGTGTGTCCTTTCTAGTGTGTGTCTTCTCTAGTGTGTGTCCTCTCTAGTGTGTGTCTTCTCTAGTGTGTGTCTTCTGTAGTGTGTGTCCTTTAGTGTGTGTCTTCTCTAGTGTGTGTCTTCTCTAGTGTGTGTCCTTTCTAGTGTGTGTCCTCTCTAGTGTGTGTCCTGTCTAGTGTGTGTCTTCTAGTGTGTGTCTTTTCTAGTGTGTGTCTTCTCTAGTGTGTGTTCTCTAGTGTGGTCCTTTAGTGTGTGTCTTCTCTAATGA
>NW_011348032.1:0-5429 GCF_000735185.1 Notothenia coriiceps
TTTTCCAATAAATTGATGCTTTCAAAGTAAATGGATAATCGTTTTTAATAATCGTGATATCAATTATTGACCCAAATAATCGAGATTATGATTTTTGCCATTATCGAGCAGCCCTAATTGGTACTGGTATCGACGACTTCATTTTTAGTAATGTGATATCCTCATCTGTAGCTGTAGTGCGATAGTCTTTCTGCAGAATACCTTGTTACACTCTTTTGCTTCTATTCTCCTCTTTAACTAACACTCATCAGGAGATGGATAAAGATATTTTCAGGAGATGGGAACTCATGCACGGCCCCGGCTTTAGTACCAAATGATTGAATCATTATTCATAGGTATGCCCCATAGCAGTTGTAAATATGTTACTGTCTGCAGCTGCTGTCAGTGCATAAGAAGCTGCAGTTCATGTCTGTAGAGTACATTTTCAGGCAATACATAATGTTAATAAAAGCTCCTCTGCAAGGCTGATTACACCCAGGTAAACCTCCTATATGTGAATGCTATTTTGTAGATGGATATTATGTCTACAATGCTCTTTAAGGGTCTATCAAAAGCTGAGCTGTCTGGCGATAAAAGTGCTTTAAGGGTCCGACCATTTGTGAAAACCACTTCCTAGTGTTATTGTTATTACAATTCGCAGTGTAAAATAAGATTTTGAATGACGTCTTTGTAAAATGTTTAGCACTTACAATGTCTTATCCAAAACTGCAATGCCTTCTTACCTGTCTTAACCATGACTATGATGTAACCAGGGTTGGGTTGTAACGGAATACATGTAACGGCATTACGTAATCAGAATACAAAAATCAAGTAACTGTATTCAGCTCGCGTTACATTTTAAAAACGAGTAATATGATTACAGTTACTTTCGTAAACCTGAATTGAATACATTTTGGATTACTTATTGGAATTATTGGTGGAAAGATTTCCTCACAACATTTAATATTCATTATTAAAGGTACAGCCGAATCATCACAGCGCACAAAAACTTTTATCGCGGCAGATGGACCAAAAAAGGGAGCGTTTGAAAAAAAAGGGGCGGGTCCGCTCAGTGAAACAATAACAACGAAACATGGAGGAACAAAAGTCTGCGTTTAAGTAGTGTGTGTGGTTAAAACACATCAGCCTGCGCTCGCCCTTTAGCCTTATGATTCTGAAGGTAAACACAGTGAAGGCGGTGCGTGAAAGGCACTGCACGCTTGTCTTCTCAGAGACTGAGTTAACCCTCCCGCTGCCTCCTGGTGCTGCAGAGATTTCATGAAGTGAAGGAGGATTTCCTTCTATAAAACAGCTGTGGGCAGCAGATACTGTGAATGTCACGGACATTAATTCATAGATCAAGGCAGACTGGTGCACAGTCTCCTGTTTTGCCGATCCGGTGCTTAAACAAATATAGCTCTACACACCCCTGGCCGACATGTCCTTAAAATGAAGTCTGAGTTCGACATTTTAATTCATGTCCTGCCAACACTGGCAGGACAGAAGGCGACACGCCCGTTCTAAGCCGCGTCTGTAGTGGCAATTTCTTATGTTACCTTATATGGTAAAACCAAATGCTTCTGAAAGCATTGTCTAACACTACTGTACCATTTCTTCATATTTGCTGTTTCATCTGTTGTCTCTAATGAGGGTTATTATTCTCAAGCGCTTCAAGGCCACAGAGCTGATTTGGCAGACTATGTTGAAACTACTCCTCTTCACACAAAGTTTGAACTTCCATATTCTGATAACCATTATACTTTCTACAGCTCAAGGACACAGGTGTCTAATAACAATATGAGACATCCGTGTGAAACCAGATTTCTGAGACGTTCCGCCGTGCTACACAAAAACTCTGTCTGCCCGCCCTATCTTGTATATAAGCTTTGCTATTCTGTGACTATTGCGCACACTCCTGCAGACTACCCTGTACTCTGTGAGACTTGTGCATTCGAGGCGCCTCGAATAAAGATCCAGAAAGACAACTCTGTTTGTTTCACCAGTTTATTGATTGATCATTCTAATTGTATATCTCCAAAGTGTTGACTAGGGCTAAGATTTTCAGAACGTCCCCTACTCCTCATATCCCAAAGCACCCCAAAAAGTTATTATGTAGCATTTTCCTCCGAAATGGTAGGGCTTACCTTGATGAACCAGCAATTTATTCAACTCGACCCAACGTAAGAGCCTTTGACTCTTCGGGGGTGGCTACATTTTAAATTCAGTCCGGTTCTTCTCTTTCTCCGCGAATAGAAGTATATTTACTTTCTGCGTCAACGTTGTTTAAAAAGCTACACCAACTATCTGTCGCCTGTAACTCGCGCTCAATAAAGCCATCATGAAAGGAATTCACCGTAAAGACATATATAAACTGCAACAAAGCAAACAAAACAAATGCAACATCCCCTTTCCTCAATAACACAAATTGGTTATCTACCTCCCACCCAAAATTATGAAATGTTCATTACAGAACTTATGAGAATTTCCCCATTAAGATGTAATGTCTCTTTGCCCGTCATCAGCTTAAGAAGCTTCTAACAAAGACCAGCCTTCTTGCACTGGGCGCGTCCAAATAGGAAGGGTTTTACCAAGGGCTCCCTTATTGTTTCAGTTCATCTCAACGAGATTTTCACATCTCACAAGTCCTCTTACCGGACAGCTCTAAGCTCTTGCTAGTCCCCTCCATTCCGCCTCTTGGTGACAGTTCATCTGTTCCATACTAATAATCATCGACTAGTAGATTTCCTTTGCGTGGCCAGCGCTGCTTGTGGTGAGTGTGAAGATATTCCTGTTTCACACGACCAGAACTGCTTGCAGATCTGTAACGACGCATTTTTGGATCCCAAACATCCCCTCTCTTGGGAACTCACCAGGTTGGGGAATGGCCTGTGCCCGGATTTCATGTTGATCAGGCGTTTGGGTGAGTGGTTCTAAGCTGTTGGGACTGGTTTTAAGTCATCCACAGTGAGGGGCGGACGGTTGACTAGATGCCCATGGGCTTCATAGGTAGAGTCGTAGTGAGCGGTTCATTGAGTTCTATAATCGGGGAAAGTGACAGAGTATGTTTTCAAAACCTCTGAACGCCTTTATCAGGTGCTTGTTTTCTCATGGTTGGTGAGCCTATTATCAGCCTTCGTCACGTGTCTTGTAGGGAGAACCCTTTTGGGGTGCTTGAATGATTCAGCGAGGGATATGGCGGTAGTCTTCCTCCCACTGGGATACATCTGTGGTCAGAAAACTCAAAGTTGTTTAATTTTGTTGCAACACTGTAGTTGAACTTCCTTTCTTTTAACGTCTTATTCTTCTCATATGTTTGACTTTGCAGATCTTGGATTATGACACGTTTCAGCAATTTCCAGTTTCCTCACTGCAACATGACCACCTGACTGATGTTGCTTGTCGCAGAAGGGGGCCCACTTGAGGCCGGGACCATGATGGGAAACTTGACAGACGGACGCAAACTCGTCATTTCTGTGGTCCCTTTTGTTTGCGAGCTGGCCTTTTAGGGTGGGAGATGCCAATGATGGGGAATAGTACCATTTTTCACCATGAGTTCCGTTTTCGGGTACTTCTTTGACATCATCTCTCAAAGGAAGTTCTTTCATGAAAGAAGTTGTGTAGTCTTTTTGTATTTTCCATCTCTGGCAGAACTTTTGTCGAGACAGAGCCTGATTTCAGCAGTTTTTGTTTATCAGGTAATGTTGCCGTTTATTGAGGGGCAGAGGCAGTCTCATAATGTCCTTGTCATTTTTCTAGCCGCTTGATTTTCCAGGACAAGATCCTCTGTGGACAGTTTTGTCATCTCCTTTTGTGTCCTTAACGCTGACCAGGGGCCGCCTATCACATCCATCGCGTACTGGAGGAGTGTCTATTACCGTACTCTGTGACACAGGCTGGATTCAGATTCGCGTGAGGACGTGTTGAGCAGCCACAAGCTCCCACCCCAATTGTAGGATGGAAACGGGCTCGTTGTCTTTTTCCTGTTAACTTGTCTGGGTTGTCGTTGCTCTGGACGTTGTAACCCGATTAGGAGTCCGACAATCCAGCTGAGGAGGTGGCAAGTTCGTGTGCTGTTCGCTGAGACCATGCTTTGCTGTGTCATGAGGTGGGAATATGACACGTCCGCGGAATACAGTCTCTGTGTAAGATGAGGAAGTCGATGTGCAAAGCAGGATTAAGCGTCGCACACGGAGTCCAGACACTCTTTCACCTCGATCCGTGATCATTTCTTCCAGCATGGGGTAGTTTCCAGTTTCAAGGATGGTGGTCAGCTTGTAGTTCCTTGCTTACCTCTTTGGTCTATGAAGTACGTCACTTGAGTATCAAATAATATATAGACAAGCTGGTTTCTTGGATGGGTTTTAGCGAAGGACACCACACAGGCGATCCATGAATGCTGCCTGTCCTGCCGCCTCAGTGACTTGAGTACCGTAGCTGTTTTGTTCATGTCACTATTAGAGCTGTGTGTTCACAGTGAAACAGATTTTCTTGATTTCCACGTCTTTCTAATTTCCATCGTGGAACAGGTAGGGTGGCCTTCTCGAACATACTCAAGTGTGGCGGTGCAGAACGTTCTTTGCAACGTGACCTGGCTTCATGCAGCTAAACCGCTTAATCTTTACATAATGTTCGTCGATCCTCCCAGGGACCTTTCCATGAAGGTTGTTAAACTTGGCAGGGATGCTTACATCTTTGCAACACATGCAGGGGGCGTGGGTTCACTGTTTATGGCATGCGTGCTGAAGACATTTGCTTAATTTCCCTTGTTTCCCCCTCTAAGGCCTCTTTTGTCATATGATTGGATGAGTAAGAGAGCATGTAGAGAAGTGACTGGGTTGGCTGCATCTCTGCTGCTATCAACAAAGGTTAGGTGAAATCCCAAGGTGGGACCTTTACCTTCCATGGATCATTGTAAACTGTCGATTCAACGTGCTGCTAGCAATCAGGAATTTCCTGGATAAGCTTTTGGTTTTCTCGCAGTCATTAGAAAATTAGAACCCTTTCACATGGGGCATCGCTTGCAGGCGATACGCATTTAGGAAGTCAGAGAAATGGGTTTCTTAACCTTCGCATCTTTGGGTTCTAATTTCTGCATTTTGCGCTTCCCTGAAGCTCTTTGATACAAATGGCGCCCCAAGCGGGTTGATTGAGCTTATCCATGCACAAAAAAAAAAAAAAGACTTATGATAGAATGTTCCTTCAAGCATTTGTGGCAGGGCACTGACATGTTTTCTAGATGCAAAAGTTTATCAGCTGAAGAATCCCTTTCGGTCCCTAGTTGGACCGTGAAGGACATTCTCCATTCAATGAAAGCAGGAGTGGTCTCCCCACTAAGCTGTGGGCATTGGGCATTGGGCTGTTTATGGCTATGCTTCTTGTATTGTGGGCAAAACAGGACACATCACTAGTGGTGTTGGTGCCCGTAATGTGAGGGTTTTTGACAATTTAAC
>NW_011348032.1:5474-15301 GCF_000735185.1 Notothenia coriiceps
ACGTGGTCGGACTATATGTTTCCTGTCGGGATCACCAATTTCGTACAATCGACTTAAAGTAATAAAAATAATTAATTATAATTATGCTCTTGAGCGGATATTTGCAATATAAGTAATGAGGTTTATGGTGTAAATACAGCCTATCTACCAATTGGATCAAATATAAAAGTCAGCCGAATTAGTGTTGATACTGTAAGGAGATGTATTGTGTGAAAATAAATGTAGGATGTTGTTTAATTGCTGATATATTTATGATCCACGTCACGTTTTCAGTGTTGGCGGCAGTTCCTCATGTTTGTCTAGAAGTCTTCTCATCAGGGCTCTATAAATAGAGAATTACAGCAGATATGTAACATTTAATGCAGCCGAACCGTGTATTACAATGCCGTTATGTGATGACCACCAAAGACAAAAGCAAGCACACTCGGAATAAAGTGTTTTCGGTCTGTTTCCGGTATTTGTTTATGACGATGTGATGTGAGATGTGAGACTGGGTTGGAGAATTGCACAGGGGAAAATAACGTATCTATGCCACAATTTTAGATGCGGATTTTGTTAAACTAATACGTTTGCGCTGTGGACCAACACTATACATTGACGGGGAAGGGGGTAGCACTAAAGATAACACCATTAAACAGTTACACAACATAACAGAAATAATATCGATAGCAGCGTCCCTAGCAACCACCTTGGTAACAATGAAAACGTTGTATGGACACAATTTCCTGAAGTAATCTTCGTAATAACTAGCTAACTAAAGATCATGTACATCCACTGTATACATAATCTGAAATAACAACTCATATTTCTCGCATCAAATGACATCAAAACGCATTTTAATGGCCAAACTATCTTTAAAATAGGCATTTTCCACCGAGAATAAAACGAAGTTCGGCCATGTTTTTTTTTTCTGCAGGGAGAAATTTGAAGATCACGTGACATAGACGCCAGCCATTGGAATGAATGGAATGCAGTTGGAGGTCAACCAATCACAGAGCTTGAGAACTAATCATGGGGCTTGTCAAACAGAGCACATGGTGTAGTCCTAAACGATAGCTGGGTATTCTGGGTAGTGTAGTGTCTTCTGCCAACCTTTACTCCGAAAAAATATTTGTTTCTCCGAATCGAAGGGGAAAAATACAAAAGCATTGCACACAATTTAAACCAATCAATGTTTTGTAATTAACAAGGATAATCTGGTGTTTTTTAGTCGATGAGTAGTGCAGATATCACTGTAAAATCAATCGACAGTAAGGGGAATACTTACTTCCGGGTGTACAATTCTCCGTTATCCAATGGGAATGGACGCTCACATTGCCTTTAAGGGCAGCCGACACAAACGAATGCCGTGCTTCCATGAGCGTCAAATCCCGCCGCAGATGGGAATACATTGCAATCAGTTGAAAGCTATTTGCGTCCCTTTATGAAGCTGAAGGAGCCTAGGAGCGTCACAACTGCACGCAACGGGACCCTGACCAAACGTCGCTCCTGGACGATTATGGAGTGAGAGTGTGTTGGTATGCACCCCTAGGAAGAGTAGGAGAAAATAAGCAGGTACAAGGCAGCATTGTGTTCTCAACAACCTAAAGTTGCATACGGATTCAAAAAGGAACATATGACTCATACCTACAGCATGTACATTTAACAAAGGCTCTAATCTTTAATGCTTGAATGGAATTCCAGTTCTGATTAATTCTTTCTTGCTCTTTTTCTTTGCAGAACATGTACAGTGAGGGCTATTACCTCCTCCATTCTTTCTGCAAACGTGTGAGAAACAAAAGGTGAACATCTGCGCCGAAAATGGATCCTGAGCAGGTATTGTTAAGTGATGGATGTTAAGGATTCCTTTAGAGGAAAATATGTAAAACAGTGTCAATGTCTTTGTTTTGAAAAGACAAGCCGGTTGTAGTTAAATAAAACAATAAACGCATATATTACAGATCTTATCTCAAGGATATTTTCATCTGTGCTACTGTGGCCACTCCAACAGTGTTTCATCAAACAATCATCAGCGATTAGCTCTGAGCATAACGTGCTTGTTGAAAATGTTTTATGCAGTTTTGGCAAGCCGGTTTAGCAGCTAAATCTCAGAGATGTGCTTTCACACAAAATCGCTCTTGTTAAGAGACTTCCACGGAAATACAGTAGTACGATTTGTGTGTTTGTGGAGCTTTCCCGTTACAAATAACAGATACGGGGGAGAGAATTTGCACATGATTAAGATCAGTGACAATCAGAGAAATTATCGTAAATCATTAGGCGTCTGGAGGCAACATTATTCCTGTGTGAGTGGAGCTTCTGTGATTAATCTCCCGCCTCCCCTGCACATAAACGGGGAAATGATGGTAGATCAGAGAGCCAGAGAATGAGTGAGGTGGGTACAACTCTTGAAAGCAGCAAATATGTATGAGTAATCTTTGGGTAATCCGAAAGCACTCAACAAAATTAAAATATTCAATTTCTCCACTTCCTCCTATAAATTATCTTTGGTTGGGCTGGATAAGTGAAGTAAGTGTGTCTCCGGGTCTCTATTAACACAGCGTGGCCTCTCTTATTGTCCCACCTTGTTCCACATTTCATCATCTTTGCCCCTCGTGGAGCCACGCTGTAAATTTCCTGTGAAATATTCGTGGTCATGACTGAGGAGATAATGGCTGAGGCCTCAATATACTTACAGGGCTCTTGTGATTACTTCCTGTCATGGGTGATCATAATCACCATAAGACGGTGGTTTGATGGCGTAGTAGCCCCATGTCCACTTGAGCTGTGTGGTGGATCTCAGTGACGCCTCCAAAACAAGCTTCTTTTAAAACAGCAGTGGAGGGTAAGTTTATTGTTTAGTATACTAATTTGGTTCATCAAAATGTTGTTAACATTAATGCTAATTTATGGGCAGAATATTTGAGAGTGTGCTTTCCCCTTAGCACTCCAGGAGACATTAGCCTCATTTATTTTGTAATCGCTCGAGATGCTTTGCATTTTACTGCACCTCATGCCTTACTCTGCCTCGAGGAACAATATGGAACAATATGGAAATGGTAATCCTCGCAACAATCTGCTTCTATGCATGCTACCCGTTTCGTTTGGCTGCCTCTGCATCCAAATAAAAGCAATTACAAACACATCCTCCAATCACGACACTTCAGATGTTTGCAGCTTCACAATACAGTGAGTCGTAGAAGCACAACATATCCATCTGCAACTCTGGGAAAAAGATAACACCTCGCCTGAACAGAATCTGCTCTGCCTGACACATTCCCTGCTGGACAATAAATCTGAGTTTGCTTTTCTCCTTCTACCACGCAGCCATTTGCTGTGAGAAAAAAGGGTCTCGCCACCGTGTATGTCTCAGCAGATGAAGAAACTGGATGAGAAAAGTAATTTACTTGTGGTCACACTCATGAGTCCTGGGAGTCATCGCATTATGAGCCCTGTAGCGTGCAGACTGAAAGATATCAGCAGGGGGAGAAGCTTCAGATGACTTTGCATTACATCAAAAGAGAGGTGTGGTAAATACTTGAATATGTCATGTGCAGCGGAAGAACTCCTTAAAAAATATGGCAGGAAAAAGGACAGAGCGAAGAGTGGAAAACAATCCTCAGGAGCACAATACTTCTTAAAACCTGGATCTGGATGACAGAGAATGTGCTAGTTTGAAATGTAGAAAACCTATGAAGCTAATATGCAGAACCAACAGGTTTGTTTATGTACAGCCTGTCTGGAAAAGCGCCAATTACCGTTCCACACTGTGCACACAGATGCATCACAAATAATTTGTTTTGAGAGAAATCCTTCTCCAGCTCATGGGTGGAAAACATTTGCTGCCCACACACACTTTTTGGGCTTCAAACAAACAGAACAACAACAGTAGTCCGAGTGTGTTTTGTTTGTGCTGACCCAATTTAACCTGATATTTTCAAGGGGCGGATTTGCTTATGCAGCTGGTTTTGTTATTGAAACATCATTGCAATTTGACATTGCTGCATATGTGCCCATTAACCCCTTGCATAGCATGCATGGTCACCACAGGGAGGAGGGGTGAGGGGATGGAAGGAAGAGAGTGGTGGGTGGAAACACACAAAGACACATACAGATTTCTCAAGGAGGGATTATATATTGTTTTAATGAGGCAGACTGATGCTTCCCTATTTTATGCTTCAGCAAAACAAAGCTATCGAGTTTAATCATTAAACACATATTCTTTTTAAGTGAAAAACGTTTAGCAACATGGACATGTTATTTTTGTTCCTGTCGTTATGAAATGTATTATCTGTTTTTCAGTTAAACTTGTGAATTCGGAAACACACACGCTGGATTTCATTGTATTTAAAAGTGACTGTCTGTGGGTATTTGTCTGTGTGTGGGGGGGGAGACGCACCAAACTGGCAGACCCTGCGCTGTAATGGCTTTTTGTGCCAAGGTTAA
This sequence comes from Notothenia coriiceps, assembly GCF_000735185.1. Lineage (NCBI taxonomy): Eukaryota > Metazoa > Chordata > Actinopteri > Perciformes > Nototheniidae > Notothenia > Notothenia coriiceps. The sequence continues at coordinate 9,900 of NW_011348032.1, forward strand.
GTTAGCCTCTGCTCAACAGTGTTGTCACTGGTTGCGGTAGCTTGTGTCTGACAGGATTTTGCGCACGCTGGGTCAACGAGCACGAGGGCTTGAGTCAAGCATGTGCGGATTTATTTATGAAGAGGGGAAAAAAAACGTTACGCGCGCCGTCGTTTAATTGGCCATTAAGGGAAAGTAACATCAGTGTCGCATTCTGGAGCCATTTGACTGTCCTGAGATGTCAAGCCATTTAAACAACGCCTTTGTCTCAACTGCACGCACACAAACACACACAAAAAAAAGCCCCACATGTGTTGCTTTTCACTGCCCGTAACAGCACTTATTTCCCGGAGCACACCTCTATCATACAGCATGCAGCGCCGCATCCCCATTTCCACATGCGAGGGAGACCTGTTAAACCATCACTTACACTGCGGTAGCCTCACACAAACAGCAGTTGTTGCATGTGAATGAAACATTGTCATGGAGCGCGTTTCCAATCATCCCCGACTACAATGTTTGCAGCGACATGTGCGTAACCCATAATAAACACCGATAAGCATTTCAAGAAATAATAATAAGCTCACCAGCAGATATAAAGGGATGTGTTCTAGCTGTTTCTTCTCTCCCGACTGGCTTTCCTTGGAGTTAATGAGCTTCTTGTTCGGACTGATTTCTCTCTCAGCAGTTATTGTCCACTGTTTTTTGTTTGTTTTTTTCTTTTCTCCAGCGGTGAAACAATAAGCCGAAATCGGCGTCCTCTCGCAAAGCTCTGCCCTCTTCAAACTAACCTTCCCGCCCCCTCCGTCTATCCATCTCAGATTGGTGCTGGTCAGGAGGGGCAAACCCTGAACCCGGGAGCTGCTTTAGAGGCGGTGATCTGTCACTCGCGGATCAATGCCCACATGGACATGAGGTGGACGTTTGCTCAAAGGGCTCACTCTTTACCGACCAGCTTGTCACTGATGCTCTCGACAGCTGGAGGGAACTCTTTTTTTCTTTCTTTTCACCCCCCGCCCCCCCACCTCTCTCTCTCTCCTTTTGCACAAAAACCCTCCCAGGCGAGATACAGCAGTGAGTGGGCCCACTTATTCTGTGGGCTCCGCGCGGTGCCAGGACTGACGTAGGTGCCCAAGGTCCATCCGCGGCTGACAGTTGCCGCTGCCTCTGACAGTGATATAGCAACCTCATGTGAGTCATTGCAGTGGGAGGAAAAGGGAGCAGATCATTCCCCACTCTGTGACCTTGGGTTGGTGTGTGGTGTGATCAGAGGGAACTGGGTAAAAGCAAGTGAGGAGAAAGAATAATTGGACATCTCTCCATCAAGCCATCACAAGGTGCCCTTGTGCAAAGCATGTAAAGGCACCTCTCACCCCTGCTCAATGCAGCGGTAAATAGTGCAACAGTGTGCCGGCACTGTGCCAACTCCCAGGTGTGTTGGTGTGAACAGCAGGCAGTTTCTGACCTGATTTTGTTCCCTGTGATACAAACATTTAAATATATTACTACTGACAGAATTGGACAAAGGAGTGACCTCTCTCAGTCACATTTCAGTCACATTTCAAATGAAAAATTAAAGCTGCCATGGATTTCGATAATTACCCCTGCCATGGAGGTCATGTTTCCCATTTGTCTGTCAGCAGGATTACGGAAAAACGACTGGACCAATTTTAATGTAACTTGGTGGAAGGTTTAAGCATGCAAGAACGTATTACATTTTGGAACACATTGTAATCACATGCTGGAAGTAAGGTTCATTTTCCTTAACATTGTATAGGGGATTATTGCTGCATTCACATGCATGTTGGAATAATCAGAAACTGATTTGCGAGCTGTGAAAATTCACACGAATGCCCATTATGTCGGAACAGAAAGTCAACGAAAGATAATACCTTTTTTGAGCTCACCTGAACCATTTGCCACTGCAAATGGTTCTTTTCATTGTCAAAAAGCGAAAATATTCTGAACTATAATAAAAAAAAAAGACGTTCAAAGATTCTTCTCTCTATGCTGTCTCTAATTTACAACTGAAGCTAAAGTCAGAAGAACAGATTCCCAACTCAGAAAGGTACTATCCAAGAGCACAATAATGCAGCATTGACCTTTAATGTGTTCCATTTAATATAACTTTTTATTTATTCTGGCCATGGTACTGCAAAATAAAAAAGAGAAAATTAAATTCACAATTCCCCAGTTTTACATATTACTGTAGTGCAAATCGGCTTTAAAGTGGTCGTATACTGATGCTTAAAATGATACTTATCTTTATTGCTGAAGATCATTTGCAACATGATTACCTTATGGTATCTAATAATCTCATCCTGACTCCTTATTTGTTTGCTAACCATGCAACATATCCTATTTAATTACCCTGCTGTATTTACTATATATTAAGATAGCGCACAGGTTGCTCTCATGGTATTATTTGGTTGAATAGTTCTCAGACAAGCATTAGGCTACATCAGAAAAAAGGTTGCCTGTTAACAGGAACGGCAAGAAAGAGCATGCTGTGTGCTTAATAACAATTTAATAACATTTATATTTTGGAAACGTCAGAATGCTGTTCCAACTGCCCTTACATTTACAATATTGCTGTTAAATGTTACACAGTATTTGTGCTTATATATTCTCTGTGACTGGTACACTAGTCCTTAAAATAGTGCTCCTTGGATGCTCATGAAGTCGGACTGCTTTAGAGAGTGCTTAAACCAAATAAAGACTTAATGTTCATGAGTAATAGATGAGGAACTTTCGTAGCCAAGTCCTCTGAGATTCGAGTTATCATATCTGCTCAGCATAAACCTTTAGGTGACTTATAGTAACCTTTTGAGTTAATTTAACCATATATACAACAAAGGAGCAATTCCATGTTTTCAAACCAGAAGCTTTTTTTCAATTGGTCATTGACACTTTTGTTTAGCCTTTATAATTGTTATGTAAATGTTGATAGCACAATGTATTGGTTCCCTATAAGCATTGTTTCAGCCTAGATTTACGGCACAAAAGACAAGCTTCAACCTTTATAACAACAGGAAGAGGAGAGCATGTTTACCCGGTAGCTATCAATCTAAGTTATTGCAGTTCCTTAGTAGAAGAAGGATATTTGGGAATTGGGGAACATAGGAGTAAATAGGAAAGTTTCGGGGGCCCTATTGTACTTTTTGGGTTTCCCCTTTTCTGTAATGTAGGTTTGTGTACATGTAAATTGTCTGCAAAGGCTAAAATCCCAAAGTTTCCTCCAGAGGGAGTTTCTCTCCTGCACACTCCCCCCCTGCCTGAAACGCCTCCATTGGACTCCTTTTACTTCCGTTGCATAGTAACATCACTACATAACACTTGTGCTTCTTGGCTAGCTCTCCAACACGTTGTACGTGATAGTCTAAGGCACATGTGTCAAACTCAAGGCTCGGGGGCCAAATCCAGCCCTTGGTGGATTTAATTTCGGCCCGCAGGATAATTTCTAATTACTACTAAATCTGGCCTGCCGGTATATTGCACGCACACGTTCACTCAATCCTGAGGGTTTCCTCAGCTCAGAGCCTGACCCCAAACATTGATGAACTTGCACCCAAGATGAGATGCCAAGTATCTGGCTTGAACTAGCTTCACAGAGCAGCAAACTGAGTTCAAATGGATGTTTCCTTCTGCACTTTTTTTCTTGGGACAACAGGGCATGTTTGTTTTTTCTTTGAGGGAAATAGTTTTTTTGAAGCTGTTGTTGGCCTGTGGAAAAATGTAATCATAAGAAATGACTCTGGAAAAGCTGCAGATAGAGCTGTAAGAAATGAATGCAACTGATTATTTAATGTTTAATGTTGTTTTAACCATTTAAGCTTTGTTAGTTCCAGATGTAATATGTGCAATAAGTTCCTTTCAATAAGTTTTGCAATAAACATTGAACCAATCTGGCCCTCGACTAGTACAATTTTTTTTATTTTGGCCCACTGTGTATTTGAGTTTGACACCCCTGATCTAAGGGGAAAGACATCTCTAAGCGGAGGACCAATCACAACAGATCCGGAGACCAATCAGAGCAGACTGCCCTGGTTTCAGACAGAGGGTGAAAAGAGGTGCTGCAGGCAGTATGAACAAAATAAAGAGCTTTTTGAACATTAAAGCATGGAGACATGTCACATTAGAGGCACAATATTATGCAACCTGGACATTTGCATAGTATAAATGTGACGCAGCTCAATGGGGCTGCTGTTAAAACCTTTGAACTTGCAATTTACCTTCCCTTTTCCCAGTCCCTGTGACTTTAGTTTGAACTTCAAGACAGTTGACTGTTACCACCTATTGCACAACTTTTATTGAAGCGAAAGTCAACTCACCTCCCTGTGAGGTCCACCCCGAGGTTTCTTATCCTCGCCCCCATAATTGAGTTACCGTGGAGAGGTTTCCCCTCACTCTCACCGAGGGTATAGGTTGGCGATGCTATTTTAATTCATCATTTTCATTTATTGTTTCATTGTGAAGCCCTTTGAGACTCTAATTGTAATTAGAGGCTGTAATAAACTTGATTTGCTGTGAGCTCCTTTGGGCGAGGAGAGGGAGAGGTGGCGGCCAGCTCTGCCAAAGAGCCTGTGAGCCACGAACCAAAGAAAATTCATCCCTACTCCCCAAAAGCGAAATGGCACCCTGCCCCATATCATCAATGTCACCTGCTGCATCCTGGCTTATTTATTTAAGTTATCTTCTTCTTTGTTTTAATGTGCAACCTCTTAGCACTATTGCAAATATGGCCAACTGAAAGCAAAACATTTCACGCCGCTTTTCTGTCTTACATTTATTTTTGTATATGTGGCTAAGCAGGAGCTCTACAATGAACAAACACGGTGTGCCATTTCCACACTTTCTATGCTTACCAAGTGCCTCATAGTTAGTTTCCTTTCAATAATTCCTTGAGCTTGCATAATCATGTCCTCCAGCTAATAATTATAAACTCTAGGAAAACTGACACCGAGGTATGTGTACGTCTTGGCTGCTTTTGTTAATTAGTCCCAGCTTGCGGACAAAGAATTGTTGGCTTTTGAAAACGCTGTATGCAGAAAAAGCCATGGCTCATTTTAATAATTGACTTGATAAATATTGTGTCAAAGTGCAGCATACAACAGACTATATGGGAACAATTAAGTAGCTGAGGTTTTTCTCAAGTTCATAAACCAGTGGTGGAGTGAAAGTAAAGGTACTAATATCACACTGTAAAAATACCTATTCTCAAGTAAAAGTATACTGTACCGAGAACGGTACTTAAGTAAAAGTACTATTAGGTGTATAATAGTATACACCTATATATATATATATATATATATATATATATATATATATATATATATATATAATGTTTCGTTTTTTGTTTGTCATGTAACATATTCAAGTTTTGACCTTCTGTTTAGGATGCAAAGGTATCTATTTAATATTGT
>NW_011348032.1:15346-23720 GCF_000735185.1 Notothenia coriiceps
GGAGAGATGGGATGGCGAGGGTGAAGGGATGAAGGCTGGTAGGGATGAGGGATGAGGGATAGGGATGTAGGAGATTTGAGGGGGGAGGGAGGGATGGATGTATCGCTCGGTGTGAGTCGGAGGGAACTGTAGGGTAGTAGGGAGAGGGAGGGGTGGGTGGGAAAGGATGTGAGACAAGCAGTTGGCCGGAAGTCTTTGCCGGAATATAAATAGGTGGCGGTGACCCGTGGTCCGAGGCGGACGAGTTTTAGTGCGTGGCCATCGGCTCCTGAACCTACTGTTAACAATTTTAAACCTCATTTCAACTACAGGAACCACGCCACAACAGTGTGATGTTTGTAAGTTTATTGAAGTAACATGTGAATGATATGAGGGGGGTGAAGGGATGATCTGGGAGGACGAGCTGTGGTCCGTGCAGTGGGAGACTCAGAGTGGGGGTTCCGTCTCCGGCATGATCTGCGTGGGCTGATTACGGGCCCCCAAAAGAGTCGGATTAAAAGCAGCTGACTTGAGCGCGTGCCTGTCTGAGATCATTGAGATTGTTGCAGATGTAAGCGTGGTACGCTTGGGATGACGAGCGGCCGAGGGCCTAGATGGTCGGATAAGAGATGCCCGGTCTGGCTGCTGTGGACGCTGCGCCAATGCGGAAGGAATGGCTCGAATAGTGTTCTGAGCATATCCCCCAAAATAAGCAACACATTTCTGGAAGTGTTTCTGGAACCGTGAGAAAGTCGTCGAGAAGATGGAGCACATAGGGGAGTCTGTGGTTGTTTGTCAAGATCCGGCACAGAGCTTGGGAAAGGGAATCAAAGATTTTGGGACTGCTTCTGCAGCCGAATGTGAGGCGTACTGAGAAGTAATAGGCTCCCTTCCGGTACACTCCAAAGAAACGCCAGAATAGGCAAGATCTTGAGTGCGCTGGTGATGTCTGCCTTAGAGAGCCATGCTCCACGGCCTGCTGAGCGGATGAGGGTGATGGCGTGGTCGATGTTTGTGTATTGCATCGGAAAGTCTGGGCTTGGAATGTTAATGCTTGGGATGGCTAAGCCGTGTGGAGAAGACAGGTCTATTATGAGCCTCTTTTCCCGGAGTATTTCCGAGTAGCTATGCCTACTGGACTGATGCGGACACTCGAAAGGGTGGACTATCGAATGGCCTATCATGAATCCTTCTTTGACTTCTTTGACCAGTAAGGTGTCGAAGGTGTGAGGTTCTGTTAAAGCGGACTGAAGGTAGTCAATCTGCTGGTGTAGTTGGGTTGTGAGGGCAGGTGCTCCTAGCATGAGCACCGCCGCAGAAAGAGCAGATGTGCATGAGGCGGCAACTAGAAAGAGAGCAGCCTAGGTCATTGAAATTATTGCACACCATCCTGCCTCCCTGATAGAGGATTGGCCTTCCGTGTCTGTCAATGCCCTTTGAAACGGGGGCGTTGGCTGGTGAACGTTCGTTTGCGGGCCTAGGGATGATGGGAGGTGGGGGTGCGGCAGGTGACAGACGGTTGAAGGTTGAGGTGTTGCCTCTTGAAGGAAAGGGGAGTGAGCGCGGTGGTTCGGGTGTTGCGGCACTGACTAAGCACGGTGCGGCCGGGTGGGAGGGGGCTCCGCATAATTGGCAAGAGAGGGATGCGCGTGCTGCGAAGATGCGGCAGTAAAACTCGGAGTCCAGAGCGCCCCAGTATGTTCCCTGGTTGAACTGCTTGATGCGGCCGGCGGCTTGGCTAGCAAAGTGTACGTGGTAGGTGTAAAAACCTGAGCCTCCGAAGCGTAAGGCCATGTCGAGCTCTATGAGGAGGTTCTCGTCCAACTCAGTTCTGCGTGTGGGATAGACTGAGCAGATCACGTTGCGGTATAGACCAGTTGGGAAAGAAGGTACTGGGTAAGAGTCGGCTAATGGGTTAGCATGTAGCATGGCCCCTTGGGTTACTGGGTGAGGCGCTGTTGCTATGGGGTTAGCTGCTAAAGGAGGAAGGTAAGCAGAAGCTGGGTTGCTGTGGACTGCTGAAGGTAGAGAAGAAGAAGAAGAAGAAGAAGAAGAAGAAGAAGAAGAAGAAGAAGAAGAAGGGATGGAGGGATGAAGGGATGTATGTGCAAGGGGATTTCGTGAAGCATGTGAACACAGGGATGAGAGAAAGGTTGACATGAGCTGCGACATGTCAGACACAGAGAGAGCAGGCACAGAGGGCAATATGACCTGGCCCCCACCAGGGGGTGCTGGTGAGTAGGGCTGTGTCCGTGGAGGAGGACGGAGGCCTGTGACGTCACGACCCGTGGTGCGCGCGCGCCGCCGCGTGGTGGTGGGCTGTGGAGCAGGAAGAGATGTGTGTCTCGTTGTTCTTGCCGTTGTGCTGCTGTAGGCTTTGTAAAGGTTGAACAGTCTAGCCTTGTTGTCATTTCGGTGAAAGTGGATGCCGTTTTCTTTCAGGAAACGTTGGAGTTGAATGACTGTCCACCTCCTGAGTTCGGGCTCCGTTTCGGAGCGCGGCTCCGTCCGAGAGGCGTGTCGAGTGCGCCGCTGCGAGTGGCCGGAGGCTGCGGATGAGGGAGGCTGCCGTTGTTGCGGAGATTGGAGCTGGCTGTGCCTGTTGTGGCCCCGGTTGTTTGCCCTCGCTGGCGGAGTAGACAAAGCCTGGGACCACCTGTCTGGAGTTGGAGGTGTCTCGTTGGGGGAGCTTGAGTGGGAGCAGTGGCGGCTGGTGTGTGGGACACTGATTGGAGAGCACGCGGCTCCGTTCGGATGCTTGGCTGAAACGTGGATGGCGGGTGTCGAAGAGATCTTCATCTGATTCCGGTGAATTGATCAGCAGTTCGGGATCCATGGTGAGTTGAATGTTCTCGTGGTAGTGTTTAGCTTGTTTAAACCGTAACGACGCGCGGCGTGAATCACGGTCTGGCTGTCAGTCCTTGAAAGGATGGAGACAAGCAGTGGCCGGAAGTTTTGCCGGATATAAATAGGGGTGGCCGTGGTTCGAGGTGGAGTTTTAGGCGTTGCCATGCTCCTGAACCTATGTTAACAATTTAACCTAATTTATGTTAACGCATGTTGTCTTTAAACTGACCCCCCGTCCCCAGATGTATACGTACACAGTGAGCCTCCGGAGACTAGTGAGCACCGCTCGTCCCAGAAGTCTGTTGTAGCCTTTTGGGCTGTCGAGAACACAACACAAGTTTATATTTGTTCTCAAAAACAGTTCTCTGGAGATCTGGATCAAATCCACTTTGTGTCCATATTGTGTACTTGTGCAGTTTATTCCACAGGGTCGACTTCTCTAAATGGTCTAAAATAATGTGAGGTTTCAAGATATATTATGTAACAATTTGGCATTAACATTTCTAAAAACAACTCAATATTGGTTCACTTAAGTACTTAAACTAACCCAAAAGCCTAAACATTGTTTTAATCTAGAAAAAAGCTTGACTTTTAATCAAGGTAATAGCCTTTTTTTATTTGGTTGTGTGTATGGTTTATCCCTCTTTTTTGTATTAAGTTGCCTTTAAGATTCTCTTTTTAGATCATGTTTAACTTTATATTTGAATTAAATGAAGGATTCTCAATAGTCAGCAGAAAGTTCCCAGTAGAACAGCAGGCGTAGAGGGCCAGAGATATACTCATTTTTAACGTGAAACTGCTTAATTCAACCAATTGATGCTCCCTGCAATGACAAACAAACATGATCCTGTGCTGCTACACGATGCAACCAAACTTGGTGTTCTTGGTATTCCGGGAGGCTGTAATGAAAAAAACTTTATTCACAACTGTAATTATTCGGAAAAGACTGTGGTGTTAGTTATTTTTAAAGTTAGTTGTGATGTCATACAAGTTTATGCTAGCTGGACTTTTCCACCACATAGAGAAATTGTATTTTATCAAAACAAAAATATCTTTAGCTGTAATAATAATAATAATAATAATAATAATAATAATAATAATAATAATAACTTTAATGTATATAGTGCCTTTCATTAACCCAAGGTCGCTTAACAAGAAACATATAAGGACAAGACATAAAGACATAAAACAGGGGGCAGAAATGGAAGTGTTACATTGCAGGGGGAGGGGTGGGAGAAAGTGAGTTATTGTTGGAAGGCTTTGTTGAACAGATGAGTTTTCAGTTTCAGGGTAGATTTGAAGATGTTCAGAGAAGGGGCGTAACGTATTTCAGTAGGGAGGGAGTTCCAGAGGGTGGGGGCAGCGACACTGAAGGCACAGTCCCCGAAGGTGTGGAGGCGTGAATGGGGAATGGAGAGCAGGCCGGAGTCTGAGGATCGAAGGGTACGGGACGGGATGTAAGGGTGGAGGAGATCTGTGAGGTACTGAGGGGAGAGGGCATGGAGGGACTTTGTAGGTGATGCAGGACTTGACCGGGACTCAGTGGAGGTTGAAGAGAGTGGGGGTGGTGTGCTGCCAGCGCTTGGTGCGTGTGAGAACCCTGGCAGCTGAGTTCTGGATGTACTGGAGCCTGTCCAGGGTTTCATGGGAACCCCGGATAAATGCCGTAACTTACTTTATTACTTTAACCTCATGAGGTATCGCCACTTTGGGTGCATGACAGGAAAATAAAGGTCAATCAATATAAGATACAGTTTAATGTAAGACTTCTTTCAAAACTGTCTAGTGAAATTAAGATTGATTAAAAAATATATATGTAGTGCATATAATCAGTCATCCATTAGCCTTTAAAGAGGCCCTATTGTGCTTTTTGCAGTGTTCCCTCTTCTGTAGTGTTATATATTGGTTTTTGTGCATGTAAATTGTGTAAATATTTGAACATTAAAGCATGGCAACATGTCACAGTGGAGGCACAAAATACAAATATGAACCTGAAAATGAGCATTATACGTCCTTTATAAACAGTAATACACTACTTTAAATAGAATCAATACTCCAATTCAATAACATATTATGAAGCACATGATTGGACATTTCTGTTATACTTGCTCCTAATTGTTGGAACTATTCAGAGAAAATGTTACCAATTGTGTATAGATATTCTTAGAAAGGGCAATAGCTTTAAGATTGTCTTTGAATGTTAAAAAACTGGGGTGTTAGTATAAAGGAACTTGAAAAGGACCGCATGGGGGAAAAATGTATAATGCTGCAGTTTTTACCCAGTATTCTATCTGTGTAGTCACATCCATCTCAGCGGCTAGCTCTAATTTATCCTGAGTATGTACGCCTCTGAAGTTAAATAAAATAGCAAGTAGTTGATGAATAATGCACGATAAATGTTAATATTAAATGAAATAAATTCAGCAAAAACCTCTAAGAATTTGATGGCTGTGTTAATGCAATGATGAATACTATCGACAGTGCTCATAAAATTATAATTGGAAGAAGGGCTTCGTTATAAATTCCTCTTTTAAACACAAGAGAACTACGAGATGTATTTCTCATATTCTAATAATGTGATTCTAGAGTAGATGATGATGAAAACATATTTAAAATTCATGCTTTTTGTTCACTCTCCACACACTGGAAGGATTAGAAGGATGACATGCAGCACAGATGCAGTGAGAGAAGTTTGCAAGTTACACAATTTAACATTGAGCCCTCCACATTTCAACTGTAAGTCCAGTTATGTAACTTAAGGTCTCTCGAATGTCAACATGTATTTTTGTCGCAATATCTCCTCTCACAATGTGGCTGTATGCAGGTTTTCATGAACCTATTTACTTTGTATCTGTATTGTAAGGGGCCGCTCACGGCAATATTGACAAAACTATAGGTTACCCCCAGTTCTCAGAGTAACATGAAGTGAGATGTCTCACTATGGGATGCGCCTCATCCGCGGAGCAAACAGAAGCATCAATCTCATTACGCCAATCCTGATTGGAAGGTGATCTTGACGTCAGCATCAGGGAATCCACCCCCTATAAGTAGCTTGCGCTACGCCGCATGCGTCATTCAAAATAAGCACCTCTTCTCGCTTCACCTTAGCAAAGGCACACAGGGGATAGGTCTCACTTCATGTTACCCTGAGAACTGGGGTTACGCAAGTAACCTATAGTTCTCATTCATAACACTCTGTTCGATGTCTCACTATGGGATATTGTAGCTCCCGTATTGCCAGACGAGCTTATCTCGAAAATCACCAAACCAACCAGAACTTAACAGGTAGAGCTCTGACTCAACAGGGTGCCCAGCACTGCGCGGGCCACACTGGGAGCAGAGACGTCTAGCCTGTAAAAGCGGACAAAAGTGAGCGGCGAGGACCAGCTCGCCGCTGCACAAATGTCTTGGATGGAGACACCCTTGAACAAAGCCCAGGATTAAGCCAGACCACGAGTCGAATGAGCACGCAAACCCGAAGGTGCCTGCAGACCCTGACTCGTGTAAGCCAAAGCAATTGCCTCCACAATCCAGTGAGAGAGCCGTTGCTTAGTAACAGGCTTGCCCTTCTGAGGGTTAGCCCAGGACACAAAGAGTTGGTCATTACGACGAAACTCTTTTGATCTATCCATATAAGTGCGTAAAGTACGGACTGGACATAGCAAATTTGGCTGCTGTTCCCCGGAGAAACACAGCGGCGAAGGAAATGCCTCAATGTCAATTGGGGTACCTGAACCAACCACCTTAGGATAAAGGCAGGGTTGGGCCTCAGCAACACTCTAGTTTTCCCTGGGGCGAACTAAGTGCATGAAGGATGTACAGATAGCGCATGAATGTCACTGACTCGCTTGGGGGATGTCAGGGCCAGTTAACCGCACTGTCTTGAGTGACAGGTGCTTCATGTCAGCGTCTTCCAGAGGTTCAAATGGTGTACGAGCAAGCCCATCTAAAACCACTGTCAAGTCCCATAAGGTCACCAGTGACCTGGAAACCCTGTGTTTTCAATTAAGTCCTTTGGAAATGACAAAATCACTCTGCCAGGGCATTGAAAAAGAGGTGTGTCCTTCCTAAGACATCATTCCTCAAACACCCTCCACTTTCAGTCATAAAGAGACCTAGTGGAGGAAGCTTTCGCACTCTGAATAGTGTTCATCACCTTCTGCGGGAGACCCACTGTATTCAGATTGTACCACTCACGGGCCAGGTCCACAGGACGTCCAGAGTTTGGGGTATCAGCGCCAGGGGTGGAATTGTTGTTTCTTACGAGCGGAGTGTGTTAGCGAACGACGGCAGACACGCTTGTTTTGTGACCTATTTTGTAGCAGCTGGACTTCTATGTTCATAAGTATAGGGTCACTATTTTTGGGGTGTCTCTTGACTCAAGCGTTAAGTCCCCCGCGCCAATGCTATGTCTCATTGAAAGGGAAGCCCGACAGAGAGTCAGGTTCTCTATTTGTTACATTGTCTTGTTGCGCTTTATGCGGGGCAACTCTGTTGTCCCTAGCGGACCGTTGTGGATTTCTGTGTGTGGTGTCAGCCTCCGTCCTCCGTGATTGTTGTGCATGTCTGCGCATTTCGTGGACGCAACGTTGGACCACAAGTACTAATTCGTTTGTCTCCGTTACGTCTGTGTCGTGGTCTGACATGATGGAGGACCAAATGCGGATGTTGACGCCACGGGAATGTAGCGGGCGAAGCGCCTTTCTCACTTCGAAGTTCTCGAACAGAGCGAGTAAAGGTCGACGCGTGTGTACAAGAGAAAGTCTAGCACGTCGCGTAACAGACCTCGAGTACCGCAGTCGGTGACCTGTAGTGCTGACCCTGCGAATGGTGTACTCCTCTTGATAGTCGCGCCATTCGGCGCGAGATTCTGATTTGCGCGCAGGTACCTGATCGTCTCTCAGCTCCAACGCCGCGTCTCTACGCATTACCGTGGACACGGTGACCGATGTGGGCTGAAAAGATCATGCCCCGCATAGCTACCCCTGACAGGAAAGTGCCTTCCACCAGTGCTGCCTGCGTACAGACTGTCCGACACCTCCATAAATGCTCCCAGCGGGCCTCCCCCAGAGACCTCGTCTCTGGAGGTCGCCCGCGTGTATTTAATGGACCTCGAAAATCGCCACAAAGAGTGGGATTTTTGCGAAAGACGGAAAAGAGTCTCCTGTGGTACAGGAGCACTCCTGCCTGTTATGCTGGTGTTATAGCATATATTTTGGCTGTTCCCCCAAACGCGAGAGAGGTCAATGTGTACGACCGTGCGTTTGACTAGAACACCTCGACGCCGGCAGAGGAGAGAGACTCTCGCCGCGTGCATGGTCCCCATAACTTGGAGCCCGTCTATGACAGGTCTCCACATGGTGATATACGTCTGACCTGAGATGTAGGTTACTAACACTCAGGTCGACACCCACGCAATGCCGGCTCGGCGTCCACCTAGACAAGCGTGGCTTTCTTTTACGAGTGACAGTCTAAAAAAATTTACGCGCTAGCTTTGCGTGGCAATCCGCACACTGCGCGAGGGCGTGCTAACCGGAGGCCAGGAGGA
>NW_011348032.1:30357-33187 GCF_000735185.1 Notothenia coriiceps
TTAATAGTTAGTTCAGTTGTGCACAATTTAGTACGTTTGTAAAGTTATTTAGGCAATGTTGTTGGTGGGAGCTAGGGAGAGACCACCCCTTCCAGGTGTGTGTGTGTGTGTGTGTGTGTGTGTGTGTGTGTGTGTGTGTGTGTGTGTGTGTGTGTGTGTGTGTGTGTGTGTGTGTGTGTGTGTGTGTGTGTGTGTGTTTTCCGGTGTGTGTGGAGGGAGTAGAGATGGTAGGAGTTGTGTTCGAGGGTGGTGAAAAGTCATAATGAGTGTTATACTATTGATTGGTTCTGTAAGGCGTGGCTGAGGCCGTCAATACCAGAAAATAAAGAGAAGGTTTTCGCTGTGCAGTCAAATCCTGGTGCCGCCCATGGCGCCCGGTGATCATCAGATTTGACGACACTGATTGGCTGAAATTATGTTTCGGAGGCATAGTTTACAGATAGCAACAGTCAGCTGCTAGTGGCTGCTGCTGCACTGGTTGAGGGCTCCTCTCTTAGCGCCCAGACGAGAGAGGGTAATGATACACACTGCGGCCAGGCAGGAAACATTTGACTTATCAGTAACTTTAGACATCGTAACACAATTTTAAACAAGATTTGATTGTAGATTATACATTTTACTGATACAAATTATATAATATTTACCTTGTTCATTAAAAATAAAAATTTTTTTTTTTTTTTTTTAAATATATATATATATATTTTATTTGGGAAGAGGTGGGGTGGCGCCCCTAGCGCCCCTATGTGCCGGCCACCACTGAATGTAAAGTTTTGGTGCGTGTTGCAGTGTGTTTGAGATGTCAGCATTAGAGATGCCTCCCTTCCCTCCAATGTGAGGGAAGTAAATGGTACATCATGACCTTGGCATCATGGTAAACAACAGACCTTTTAGAAGCAGTTTCATAAAGGAACAATTTTCTGTCCACTGAACGACGAACGCCAACCTATTTTTGCACATGTGCATCTTCCCATGGACAGGAGGCCAATGATGCCTCGAGCTGTGAAGCTAAGTGGGGTCCTATTTTGCTTTTTGGGGTTTTCCCTGTCCTGTAGTGTGATACAAAGGTTTTAGTGCATCCCTAACTTTATGACATCAATATGTAACACTTGCGCTTTTATTGGCTAGTGCTCCAACCCATTGTATGTTATGGGTGGGACATTTCTGGCTTTTCTAAGCGGTTGACCAATCACAACAGAGCCGGACAGCTAACCAATCAGAGCAGACTGGGCTCTGGTTTCAGACAGAGGGTGAAAAGAGGTGCTGTAGCACAGGCAGTATGAGAACAATACCATTTTCAGCATTGAAATAAAAAAATGTCTAATTTTGAAAGCCTATTGTCAATAGTAGTTTGACAATGGATGCTCACATTGTAAGTTGCTAATCAAAAATGTCTTCTTACATTTCCTGGTGTAATCAGTTTCACTTGTGTGTCATGATTTTGTTAACCAATGGGAAAATGTCCTCACTTTGGCATTATATTTAAGAAATAGGCTTAAATCACTATACAACCATCGTGTAAATTCACATTAAAACAATCTGAATTGGGTAAATAGCACTACAGAGGCCTGTACTACGACGCTGGTTCTCTTCTTAGCGGGCTAGATCTCCATGGTAACTTATGCTGAACGGAAAACCTGCTCTGGAGCAGGTTTGGTTCCAGGATAAGACATCGTCTCAGTGAAAGCATTGCCTGCTGACCAATCAGAGCTCAGTGTGCAGAGTTTAAAGCTATCAAGTTATATTACAGGATAAAGGAAATGCAAAAAAACAGCCGTTGCAGGAAAGACGACCGGCAAAAATCACAGACTGTGTGAACGTGAAAATTAATAGAATATCACCTCCCATCTTCAGAGCAATCTGACTAATATAACATTAGTGTTAAGAAAGATTACTGAAAGGGGACCAATCATGCAAAATGCACTTTTTGATGTCTTTTATACATAAATATGTATCCCCGGTGTGTCAGGGAACTCACGCAGCGTCAGAAAATAAAACCCTCTCTCTTTTCCTCCGTACCCAAATCTCTAAAAATGGGGGTACAATGGAGCTGATCCAGATTTGCATCCGATATGACGTAATATCGGAAATTTGGACCCACGGCACTATCAGAAAGTTGCTATCAGAAAAAATGCCCGACTGCTTTGGACGTAATATGGTCGGTGTTTACATTAGCATCGCTAACACTCAGAGCTAAGCTGTACTGGAGAGCATGTGGGTGAAGAAGAAGGTAATAAAAAGGAACTCACCTTGTGGTATAACCGGTAAGAGAGAAAGCCTTTGAGCTCCATACTGTTTCAAAAATAATCCTTGATAATCCATGATATGACGTATCATCATGGCAGTATTTAGTTTGGACAGTAGCTGCCGGGTCCCGCATGAGCTCAGCCCCCTCCTTTTTTTATCATTTTTTTTTTTTTTTTAAAGCTTTATACCCAAAATCAGCACTTTTGAGACAGGAAGTGAAATAGAGGGATATGAGGCATGGCTAGCTGTGCAGTCATATAGCAACTGCTAAGCTACTGCAGCAAAAAAATCCTGGTGTCCTGGTGCCCGGTGATCATCAGATTTGACGACACTGATTGGCTGAAATTATGTTTCGGAGGCATAGTTTATGGCTAGAATGGGTAATCTGTTTGGTATTTTGAGCAAAACACTTCATAGAAATGTTTTTTATATTTTTTTATATATCTGAGACCTATGCTATTGCCTAAAAATACCATGATAAGTGCACTGTATATATCTGCCACAACATAAGTAACCGGATCAAATTAACATTACAGTCCGCGGCACTGTGAGTGCAGACGTCGATGTACCCCATTATCATTTATAT
>NW_011348033.1:0-16900 GCF_000735185.1 Notothenia coriiceps
GGATGTGAACTAAGTGGTCCCGAAAGACAAACTTAGTCGTGAGCACGTTTGTTAACTAGTTGATTGTTGTGATTGTTTTGTGTAAATAAAAAAAATCACTAACTTATGGAGGGGATGTTACGTGCTACCCCTCCTGTTTGTCTCTCTGTCTCCCTGCTGCACAGACACACCTGGCTCCGCCTCCCCCAGGTGTCCTAATTACGTTCAGCTGGGGACTTGAAAAGGAGAAGCTGGAGGAGAAGAGGTCTCTTCCCCGATCTTAACGCCGGAAGATGTTGTCCGTGGACTACCTCCTTCTACTGCTGCTTTAGGATCTGTAGATTCCTAGTGTTTTTGTGTCTTTATGTACTCTGGAGGAACAGGTAGTTTAGGTTTTCGCGGCTTTGTTTTCTCCCGCAGGGATTTGTTAGGTCTCTGGGTAGCGGAGGGAAGCTCTGGGTCCTACGGCCCGTGGTGTGGCTGGCCCAGGCCCCCTTCGTCTTTTTGTTTGTTTCCTGTCCTCCAGCGCCATTGTTCATTTGCCGGTTGACCATGTGAGAACGGATGTATCTGAATAAATGAACACCGTTAAATGCTGCGTGTTTGCTGTGTTTTATTTTATGTTGCGGGTCTCCCCAACGAGTCTCTACCACTAAGTAGACGGCGGGTTGTAACACTCACCATGTGAGACTCCTCCTGGCACTTGACCCGGACCTCGTTCAGCATGTCCTCCAGCTTGTGTTTCTGCTGGTCCATCTCTTCCAGGCGGTCCTGGGCGTCTTGTTTCTGAGCCTCCAGCTCCTGCAGGCTGGCCGTCTCTCTGTCCAGGTCATTCTGCATCTCCTGAGGGAACGTGTAACAAAAAGACACATTAGTACAAATCAAGTATCATGTGCCAAATCTAGGTGTTCATACACAAATTGCATGAGTTTGTATAAGAAGGCAAGGAGAGCACAATATTTCTCTGTGAACAAGTTCCCTTACCTGCACCTCTGCACTCTTGTGTCTGATGGCCTCCTCCGCGTCCCTAATGTCCTGCTCCAGTGTGTACTTCTCCCTGACACATACACACAAAAACATATACACACAAGGGCACTCGTGAACACATACAAGCTGAAATATAACAGATAAAGAATCCAAGAACCACCAACCCCCTGCTGTGTGCACAAATCAACAAGACAGAGTAACACGACACTGGACTGGGTTTCTGTCAAATGCACTGACACAGATTTATGAAAACTGACAGGGAAAGTAGAGCTGGGTGTGTCTGTGTGTGCCCCTATGAAGAAAGGAGTGTGCCTTGGAAATGTATTCTTTTAGATCCTACATAATTTCCTCAGTTTGGAACATTGTGTAGGTTGGTGGGAGAAAACAACTTTGTGAGAACAGCATGAATGTGTTTTTTTTTGGCAATGAACCAAAATGTCCTAGTATTTTGTTATCCTCAAAATAACAAAATACAGGTTTTTGTTCATGTTATGGGAAGATATGTGCATTAACATGACCATCGGTAAAAAAAAACTGACGTTGCTGTTGTGTCTCTATGGATAAAGCGGAACTTTTGGAGGTCTCAAAGTACAAATTATTCCAACTTTGACCCCATCTACAACTGACCTGTTGACGTGCAACTAATCAGATGCCAACTGTATGTAGTGACGCAAACTAGCAGGGGACGTAACCATAGAAACAAAACGTAACTAGCTGTTTTTACCCATATAGTCCACGGTTTCACTGCACCCAACCTCACGGTGAGCAAATCACGTTTTACTGTATGTGAATGTAGCTTAAGGACAATCCTGTTTTATTACATTAAAAACATTGGAAGATTTCCAAATTATTTGACTGACCCCAACCCTAACATTTTGAATGTAGTAAAGGGACTGTCAATTCTGTTCCCCAATCACTTTGTCTAAAATGGACTTGGGAACTGCTATCTTCAATAGTATGAACAGTTTTTATAATATCCATTTAGGCACATCACAATCATTGAAAAACTGTAAACCTATCCTGCATCTTGAAATAGGGCACCAAGGGGATATGAAATAAGCACATTTGAATTGGAAGGCCACTTATAACCACTATGAAAGAACAGCAGATGTCAGAACCACTGCTCATGTTGTGTGTGTCACAGTAGATTAGACAGAATGCCAGTCCATAGATGTACAGTAGCTGGTTTGGTTACCTGATAGTATTCCACTGGGTAAAGGCAAGTGTGCTGACGCAGCATGGAGAATAAGTAGTGGACAAACAAAATTTGATAAAATACACACATCAAAAGAAGATTTGGCTGGGTGGCTGGATGAAGCGATGGAAGGAAGAAGGAAGCGATGGGATGAGAGAAAGCCGAGATGTGAAGTGAAGCTCGTCCAGGTTTGAAAGTGCATGTTTGCTTTTCAAGTGTGCATTTTATCAGAGAAACAGGACCAAAGATGAACAGTTTATTTATACAGAGATGAGGGTGATGCAGGGCACTGAGACAAACGACATGACTCTCTGATTCTTTCTTTCTTTTTAGTATATATTTCAAGATGAGAATCCAGGGACTGGAGATCTCACATAGAATTGAATCTCCAATAACCACTTGCATGATTAAATGAACTGTCGTTCTCAGGTGGTGGTGGAAGTTGTGTATGCTATGTTTTGCACCGAAGAAAATAAAAAAGGAAAAATGGATGGAGGCATGTCTGATGAGATGAAAACAGCATGGCGGATACATTTTGCAGTGTGAGCTTTTCCTGTTCTACACAAGTATGCAGCATCAGGTTGGTGACACTACAACAAGAACATGTGGATATAAACTGAAACTTCCTTTATTTCAAGGCTATGATATATATCAGTGATGCAAACACAGGTATGGTGAAAAAAGAGAGAACTATTCGAAGCAGGAAAAAAACAGCGTAATATACCATCTGACAAAGGCCTGCGCTATAATGCTTCAATTAACTGCTATTCTTTATAACATACTCAGATCAATAGAGACAGAGATGTTAAGTTATAAATCAAGGGTTTTTAATATTATTATTTACAGCAGGGGTGGGGAACCTTTTTCCTTTCAATTTTTACAACATCCTCCGAGGGCCGTACAAATGATTGAACTCAACCTCTGCTTAAAAAAACTAAAATCACAGCCAATTCATTTGGCCTTTCTTTCATGCTGTGCAAAGAAAAAGCAACCTCTTAATCCAGATATCTCACCATGACTCGCGCATGCATGCATGTGCACGGTGTGGCATGACCACCCAAACAAAAAGATATGGACACATATTTAGTATCCTATCCATGTGAACATGATTTAACCTAACCTCCTCTAGGGGGGTCCGGGGGCATGTTCCCCCGGGAAGATTTTTTTTTTTAAATATTTAAGTTAAAAGCATCAATCTGGTGCACTTTGAGAGCAACATGAGGAGATCTATGGATACATCTCTCAACACCCATTTGAAACAGAACTGTAAGCAAATTTTTCTTTTTGGATATTTTACAAATCACTTAGTTTTAACAACCTTTTTGTTACTGTCATATAGTATTTTATACCTGTTTTTCATTTAGTCTCTAATGTCTCATTAATAACTATAATGATCATATCAAGGTGTGCCTTAACCTCACTGAGCTGAGGTCATTTGAGCCTCTCAGGAGAGAGCTCTCTTCCACCTGGTTGTAGAAAAGCTCTTTAAATTCGTTAGCATAGCTAGCTAACCAGATGCTAATAACAACAGATCGCCACTGTGCTTACAACTAAAGATACAGCCACGCAAACACTGCAGCATGTGTACGGCTCCTTATGGGTACTGCAATATTTGAAGAGCTGGAGCGGCGTTCCGGTGCTCTCCGTAAGCACTCTAGTCTACACTCCTTTCAGACGAGACATAACCACGTGAAGACACGTTACGCTCGTGTTGTGTTCAAGGAACCTGTCCTTGGCCAGGAAAAACAGGCACTCGCTTGTTTAATTATTTTGCGATCTAGATTTCTTCTTCTTTTTTGAAGTGAGAAGTTGTCCGTCAGTCGGACGGACTAACGGACGGACTGACGGACCCCCTCCCCCCCAAAACGAAAACTCTTCGGTTCTCCACGAATTACACAAGTCACCCAAAGCAGCGTTAAAAAAGCGGGAGGCGCCGAAAAGCGACTAATTTGCATCACTGTATTATGCTTTTGCCCTTCCTGTAGTGTGTTATATAGGTTGATGTGCATGTAAATGGTCTGCAAAGGCTAACATTCAAAAGTTCTTTCCAGAGGGAGATTCCCTCCCACACATCCCCCCGTTTGCTGTTGTTATTACTGCATTACGTTTTGGCTAAATACAATGTGCTATACTAACAGATAAGCTGTTACCAATGCTGCGATGCTTAAAATAAAACAGTTTGGATGTATTCATTTTGTTTGCCGCTTTGAAAATTCAGTTGCCGTGTCAGTGGTGCCATGTCATTGAGCCGTGCCACTGATAGAATTTGTTACCTCTGCAACTGTGCTATTTCCTGGCTGATGTCATCCAGATCCTTGACTCCGGTGAACTCGCCTGAACCCACTGAACTGGAGCTGTCCTGTACAGAGCCAGAGGCAGACCGAGAGAGGGAGAGAGAGAGAGAGAAAATAAAGAACACGCAAATTAAATCATATTTGTCGAAGAAGTGGGATTATGAATTGGTACCAACTGAACCATGGCAGACCAGGCCAAAGGAAGGAGAAGGAGGAAAAGAGAGGACAGGAGATAAATGCTCGGTGAGAGGAGCAGCACAGAAGGTGGGGCTGGGTCAACACGTAGGGAGTGTCAACACCACTGACAAACTGCAGAGGGAGGAAAGATTCAGGATTTTGCAATTGTATGAATATAACTAAAGCCTCTTTCATAACAGTTGTTCTCAAAAAGGTTCCAATGTTTTGTACACCAGCTTTTTTTGGGTGAGGTAGGATACATTTCTTGCATAAACAAACCAAAACAATTCTTTAGCTCCTGCTGGGTACACTGCTACAGTACATTATCATAGCACTTATAAAACGTAATTAATTCCTACATTTATTTTTTTCAGTTCCCTGGAGGCACATTCTGTGTACTACAAAACAATTAGATTTATTATACCTCGAAAATGCCCCAAACAATTTTTTCACCTCCATTTAAAACAACCACAAGCTAACGCCGCCTAGCAAACAGTCAGTGACTGATACTTCCTATGCAATCAGTTTTTAGTTTATTTTTATTTATCCATTGACTGTTTACAAAATAAATGATTTATACAGGATGCTATAGATTTGATTAATTTAAGTATTTAATGCCACTGTATAATGATTTAAAAAGAATCCAGAATCTTTCCTTGGTCAGCAGCTGGTTGACAGGGTGAGACGTCACATGGTATGTCATGCTTTCTAGTAATCTGTTGGAAAGGCCAGGCAGCCACTGAAAGCATTTATATGTTCATACAGGTCCATGTTACCTACCCACAACTTCAACATTATAGCCTGAGAGAGGAGGAAGAGGGGACGTTAGACACTTCAGCAGTGAAAGACTTACAGTACAACAGTGGGGAGTAAATATCTAGATTTACCTCATCTTATGTTTACCATTACTGTGGGTTACATTTGTAACTTTTTTCGAGGGATTTTGCAGATAAAAACACAGTATCTAGCAGACAAATGTGTACACCTTTAAGCCCAAATATGCTCAGGGAAGAACAAATATGAGAGAAGAGAAAAGGACTCACCCTTCTCATTTCAGACAGAGCAGCCATCTCCGATCCCACTGGGGTCATGTATCCTGACATACTCTGCACACAGAGAGACAATACTTAGTTTATGATTTTGTATCATCAGCAACAGGTTTAACTCATCCAATGTCAAAAGAGACCTTTGGAAATACATTAGCACTAAGTTTCCTGTTCTTTTTTGTAACATAATGTTATCATGATGCCATGCTGTAAAGGTACAAAGTTAACGATACTTGGAGTAACCAGCTAATGGTAAAACAATCACAGAAAGGAACAAGTACAATGAACATTACTATAGAGCCTTGGATGGACAGAGGGTGAAATTAAGAAATTAAGTATCTTGCTGTATTCATTTAACTTCTTATTATTTAACACAAGGAATATAAAAAAGAAATACGTAAATCCAGGATTGTGTGAAATAAAGACATTTCCCTTGCTACAATCCTAAAAAGGTAATAAGAGCCGGGGACTGCCCCAATATGTCATGACAACGCCCCTTGTTTGGTGAAAACATATGCGGTCATTTGACTGGCAGTAAATACAGATTCTGAGGTAAGGCAGCAGGCCTCAGGCCAACACTGAATCTGGGATTTCCTTGGCATCATACTTCAGCTGTGACGAATTGTTTCCCACCAACGTACAAGTATTGACTGACCATTCATTTTTGTTGTTTGACGTGCAAAACACAACAAAGAAAAATAAAAAGGCATGAGAAAATGTTTTCACCGGAGAGTGGGCAGGGCCATTTCGCCAGGTAGTGACATAGAGTTGCTCTCATCTATAGGGCTACACAATAAATGGAATCTTTGGTTTATCATTTGTTGGGCTTCCCACAATTAAATGAACCAGTAATCGAACCACCAACCTGCTTTACCTCCTGTACCCTATGAATTACATAGATACAGTATACTGTGTATGTGTGTGTGTGTGTGTGTGTGTGTGTGTGTGTGTGTGTGTGACCTACTGGTACAGGGGTCCCTCTCTCTGAGGGGGGTAACATGTCGGCAGTCAGGGCCTGTGGAGGATCGATGCCCTTGCTGACCTTCTGCTGGATGAGATACATGGCGAGAGCAAACTGCTCCCTGGTCAGCTTGCCTAGCTGCCTGGTGTCTGCCAGAGCCCTGCAGGGAGGAGCAGACGTTCAACAGAATTACATTCAGCTAACTCAATTATACTGAGCACACTGACCCCAGTGTGCGAGTCTCTCAGGGTCCCTACCATATGTGGGCCAGGAGGTTCTGAGAGAGTCCAGAGTGCATGAAGATGTCTTTTACTTCATGCCCGCTGACAAAACCGTCCAGATCGGCGTCAGTCTTCAGAAAGATGTCGTCATAGCGACCACGGTCTGACACTGGGACCACCCAGTTCAATGAATGCTGAAACCGAGATAGAGGAGATGCTCACGTTGAAATTCTTTGTGTCTTTGACTCAAAACAAGTCTTGAATTAAACAAATGTATGTTATATATGTTTTAATTAAACATAAATCTATTCAGAACAAGTCAATATGGCTCTTCTTCAGAGAGCGTTATTCAGGTGGTTATGGCAGATATGGCAGGGTAGAACTTTGTGAAAGGTTCTTCCCAAGAAACTATTTTCAAGGACATTTTCAATCATTGGGTTTTTACCGTGATAGTCATAAAGTCCGGAAGAGTGCTACATACAGCCATCAGTACAAAAGACCAATCTAATATATGTTTATTAATGTATATTTTTGTAAACTGTGTCCCAAACAGTGCACCACTACAGTGTTTATTTAGAACAAAGTATGCATTGATGTAAAGAATAATGCAATTTAAATATACTTAGTAGGATAAAAATGAACTTGTTTTATTGTGCCCTTGTAATGAGTGGTTTTATGGAGAGCCACAGAGTATTAAGATAGCTGTTATGTAAAGCCAAAGCAAATAAATAAAGGATTTCAAATGCAAATAAAGGTTTTAACCACAACGATTCCTCCAGTTTGAGTTATATTATGGATTATAGTGTCTGATTAATAGAGTGTACATAGTGTGTATTACCTGTCCAGACTTGAGTGTGTGTTTGGGCGACAGGCTGCCGGTGCTGTTGAGTGAGTTCATGCTGCCATGAGAGGGTGTGGAGCGTAACGAGTCTTTTGGTGGGGGGGGGCTTGCAGGTAGTCCAGTGGCAGAGCCAGCCACTGAGCCCAGACTCTTCTTCCTCTTGGACGGCGGGATGAGGGAGGAGGGGAGGAGGGAGGGGACCGGCTCCTTCTCCAAGGCCCGGTACACCAGGTGCATGGCCTAGGGTGAGCAGATCCTGCTGTTAATGCATTCTAACTGGCGGCAAATAAAGCTTTTAGAAAACTCATTTGGATCAAAACCTGGTATTTCCCCCCAGTCCAGACACACATTCTAATACCGAGTAAAGAAATCGATCTAGTATTTATTAGAGTTAGAGCACAACAACAGGATGAATTATCATAATGTAATTGTAGGAATTATCTCGTTTTTTTATAAAATAATTGCATTGTTGTGGGCCTAAACATGTTCAGAAACACAATTTTATTTGGCACAAAACATGTACATAGTGTATATGTACATAAAATAGGATTCTTTAACATAGGGGTGGGGAAATGACTTAACAGCGCCACCTAGAACGCAACGCCCATATGTGTGTTTGTCCTACTTGTGTTAAATTAGGTAGGTACATGTAACATGTGGCGACAGTGTCTTTACTGAAGTGACGGTATTAGCCGCGTTCACACCGCAGTACTTTTCCCACTTTAGTTCCGATATAGCTCCGAAATTTCGCGTTCGCACCAAAAAGAGCCGGAACTAAAATGAGTTCTTCAGAACCTTTTTATCCCCTTTTCCGTCCCTGCTAGAGAGCAGGGACTTTCGTGGGAGAAAATGTTTCCTATTTCTGATTGGCTAGGCGGAATGCAAACCACGCCGCGTAAAACTCCCAAAATGTTTTGTGAAGCCGCCATTTTATTATCCTCGCATTAGCATCATTAGCCTGCCAGTAAACCCAAAGCAGAAGAAGAAGTGACGTCAGCGGCTTCATTTGCCTAATCCTCCAGGGACTTATTCCAGTGTGAACGCGATCTAGAACTAAAGAGTTCTCATGAACCTTTGACCTTTGTGGGAAAAGTACTGCGGTGTGAATGCGCCTATAGGACAGGGGAGACGGAGGGGATGAAACGCGGAAAATGGTCCCAGGCCGAAATAGAACCCGGTCCCCAGTACGTGGACTGCCAGTTTCTTTTACATTAGGATGCCGTACTATAAAAAAACTCCCCTTACAGATTTCATGTGATTGACTGATTTTGTCAGTATCATATAAAGATATTTGTCTTTTAATCATTGAATAATCCTGACGATAACACTGATCTTAATACTGATCTAAATAATAGTAATTATCCACAGACCACCTTCTTCGGCTGTTTTGGGGGCACAGTTGTGTCAGGCTATAGAGAATCAGACCTAAAACAGTACAAATGTAAAAACTCACCACTGCAAACTCATCTCTGTCCAGGTGGCCATCTTTATCAATGTCACTCAGGTCCCAAACCTGACAGCAGGAAGTAAACATGATGAGATCATTCAGCGCGATGAAAGGAGTAACTGATCTCTAACATATGTTATTTCATTAATATGAATCCATGTTGGAAGAAAAGCAAGTTATTTGACAAAGTTACATACAACAGTTTTGTTAGCCACGATGACATTCATGCTACTTCATATTTGTCGGGGAAACAGATCACATTTATGTTCTGGTTAAGTATTTTAACCATCTGTCATAGAATCGACAAGCTTAAGTCAATACCTTCCCAAGGATGTCCAGAGGTAGCTTGGAGTTGATTAAGACTGGTTTCACCTTGTCTCCTGACAGCAGGCCATTGACTGGAGCCAAACTCTCAAAGATCCCATCAAATGTATTCTTCTCCTCGGGCTACAAAGAAACACACAGGTTATCTTCAAAGGCTGATCTTTACATGTTATACTGACCAAGCCTCACTCTGTCTTTTGACTTAATAAAGAGCTCCAGATTATTCTTCAACTGTATGGTTTACTACTGAGAGTTAGAGCATGAACAATATAATACTATTAATGCTGTCAAAATTATCGCGTTAACGGCGGTAATTAATATTTTGAATTAATTGCGTTAAAATATTTAACGCATTTAACGCATGTGCAGAAAGGCCCGCCCCATATATCCCACCAGTGGCAGCGCCAGGGTATGGCTGGGGTAGGCTACATTCATACCAAGAAATGGCTTAGCCCCATCATGAAAAATGATAGAAATAAAAGTCCGTCAACTCGCGCCGAGAATTGCACAGACAGCAATTAGTAAGACTCAAGATAACGGCGTGGGGTTGTTGCAGGAAGTCCCAACGGAGAATACTTTTGCTGTAGTACAGGGGTGCACATAACTGGTACGCAGGTTATGTGCGTAATCTGAAATGCGTACCGTACCAAGGATGAGTTGTGCCCCCCCCCCGCGCCCCGATCACCTAGTTGGCGAGGAGCACGTCCGCACCTTGCACACTAGTCGGCAATATCGACGTCAGGTAACCCTCTCAAAGGGAGCCGGGCAACCGGCATCAAAACGAAGAAAGCTGAGGGAGACACGTGTGCCGCAGCAGTAGGGAAGAACAAAACCTCGAAGGCATGCGAGCCATTGCGTTACGCGGAAACCNTACAGGGGTGCACATAACTGGTACGCAGGTTATGTGCGTAATCTGAAATGCGTACCGTCACTTGTGTCACAAAGCGCATTTGCGTACCGACGTACTTGTGAAGCTTTTCCATAAGGCAGTTAGATCACCGGATGACAGAGTCGGTCTCCGTGTGCACAGACAGGGCTGCTGTTAACGTCGGTCTGAAACGGAATTGTGCCAAAACTACGCCAACCGGCTGCGGAGGGAAACTCCCCCCCTTCAATGGAGAACTGCGCTAAAACAGCTGATCANTGTGTGTGTGTGTGTGTGTGTGTCATGAGGGGAATCATTCATTTTAGGGGGAAGACTTGGTTAGGGTTAGGCATGTGTTGGTTATGGTTAAGGTTTGGATAAGTCTCCAGGAAATGCATGTAAGTCAATGTAATGTCCCCTGAAGTGATGTATACATGGTATGTATGTATGTATGTATGTATGTATGTATGTATGTATGTATGTATGTATGTATGTATGTATGTATGTATGTATGTGTGTGTGTGTGTGTGTGTGTGTGTGCATTTCAACACACCCTGACAGCCCAGTGTAATTCGCTGGAGGGAGGAGCTGTGCTGCTTAGAGACGGACTGCTGGTGTCCTTCTGAAATAAGACAAACAAAGATGGCCGTCACGTAAATGTCACATAATCATCACTAGCTGGATGGATTAAAGACCCATCTTCTTCTCTGATATTGAGAATTTCATACAAGTTTTAAATGATACATATAATTAATTTAGAGTGTTGTAAAAATGTCAAAAGGTTTGCTGTTATTTACATATTGATGCAAAATACCAGAAAATAACTGTTGTAACTTGTTTGATTGTAAAGAATGAATGGGATTCAGTTAAGTGATGAAGTCCTACTCACAAACTTGGGTGGGGGGATTGTGAGGTTGAGGCTGGAGAGACTAACTTCATGACCATTCTGAGCGCAGGCCACCAAACGCAGAGCTACGTAAAACCCCTGAGACAGAAAACACACATTTTTATCCATTAGTCTTATTCTCTAACTCAGGGAACAAACACTGATTTAGCATGATGTATCAAAACTGTTATTGAGAAATGGAATAAACAAAACATAATTGAACAATATTTAAACATTAGAACAATTCAAATGTTCTCTTTGCCTTTTCAGATAAATGTTTGCTGAACAAGCATTAAAGGATTTGGGGTTGTATCTACAAATGTGGTCGTCTGAGATCAGGTATTTAAGCATAATGGCATCTATGGTGCTTTAATATTTCTCTGTTAAGCACATTCTCAAAGTCAGAGCACTGGATGAGAAGTCATCTGTTCCCTACCTGTTTGTCAAGATATCCTTTGCCATCGGGATCGGCCAAATCCCAAATCTGAAACACAAGACGCAAACACGCAAAAGTGAAGAAAGTATATCTAATCCAGTGATATATTTATGGATTATAGAAGTGTTTTCATTTCAAAATACTCTTTACTCTTCCTGTAAAACAAAAGCATTTTTGTTGAGTCATCTTGAACTCAGGGGCAGATTCATTAATGCTCAAACATGAGGGCGATGCCATCACTCCGTGGAAGCTTTCTGAAGTTGTCAAATGATGAGGAACAACTAATCACACAAGGCAGATATCCTTACTCCCATAAATATCAGTTTTCTGTAAATATGGAGGAGAAGTGATCATTGTATTGCAGGGCTACCATTATCCAAAGCTTAGGATCTGTCCATAACTTCCTATATATCTGAGTAGCATTGCTTCTAAAACACACATGCACACAGTGACTAAAGCAGAGACAAAAAACATGTTTTGGGAATACACTGTTGTCCCAAAGACTATATTAAAATGAATAATTTAAAAACAATGATTTGAAGAAGACTAGATGTTACAAGGAGCTAGTTCTGAGGGTTTAGCAACGTCCTGCGCAACCTGCTTTAGTGCCCTTGAAAAGTCAGCACGAGAGTAGGCACCAAGCAGGTGACTGATGCACATCTTGTCCTCCAGGCGATAAAAGACGCTGCGTGTATACAACACCCTAGATTTGGTATTTTGAAGGAATCTTTGATCATTTTTATCAATTCTCGCATGGTCAATAATGTTTAAATCTGTGTGGCAAATGTGATCAAGAAAAAAACTGCTGCAACAACTTGAGACTTGAAAAGGTACATAAAACAGCATGGGGATCGCTATTATATTCTTTGATTGTAATGTTGCAAGCCCTTATACCCTTATATATAGGTACCTAGTAGGCGGTGGTGGCGAAGTCCATAGGGACTTGGCTTGGCAGCTGGAAGGTCACCAGTTCAAGTCCCGGAAAGACCAAGTGCTACCGAGGTGTCCCTGAGCAAGGCACCGTTCCCTACACTGCTCCCCGGGCGCCGTACATAATGGCAGCCCACTGCTCCTAACAATAGGATGGGTCAAATGCAGAGAAACCGTTTCATTACATAGTACTACCTGTACTACGTAATGACAATGAGTTGAATCTTCTTAACAACTAAGTTCCAGATTATGTAAATCCCTTTTATTTGGCCTGTACTGTTGACCTGCAATCTTCCTCTAAAGATCCCCTTTCGCCTCCAAAAAAGAAAACAATGTTTCTTTGTGGATCTTTAAGGGTTCAAATCAATTATGATCCACCAGCAACTGCTAACAGCTGATGTATGAGACACTCATACCTCTCCAGCTCTAGAACAAGTTACATTGACACCCTCCTCCAGTACACAGAAACAGGGTAATCAACAACCTACCTTTCCCAATGTAATGTCAGGGAGTCCAGACTTCTTTAGGAACAAGGCAGCTTCTGTTGGTCCAACTCTACCCGTATTCCCAGGGTCCACCTTGGAGCAAACGTTAACATTTTGAGTGATTGAATTAAATAAATTGTAATGACAAATGTCATGCTTCCATATCCTAATGAACTCTCACTTAAAACATGTGATCTGCCATTCATGTGTGTTTCACAAACTACGATAAAAGCGTATTTGTATCAAAAATATTGATACACTTGAGTGTGGCAATATTATGTTTTTGCGATACTGTATCCGTCTTAAAAAAAATAGTACTAATGATTTGTGAAGATGGTTTACATGGTGACAGACAGTGGCTCAGATTGCACAAAAAGCTGGGCTACGATGCTGAATACCACAAGAACTACGATAAAGGCAATTACACTACTCTTATTGTATAAATATATAGTTTATTAATATTTGGCTCATCATCTTACCTGTCTGTAAAAGTTCTCATATACAGGGTTCCCACTAGATAACTGCGGCAGAGAGAAAAAATGTTAAAGCACTATAAACAACCCAATTCCCTTCTCTCTCTATATAAGTGAGGTTCCTTCAGCTAGATGTTCTGAGAGCCTGTTAGCACTATATTCTTATATTTACTACAACCTCAGAATGACCTTGCCACAATAAGCCATGTCAACTATACCAACTCAAATGCCTAGCTGCGCCTGAGTATCAATTCAGCTGAAATATCACCCAAGCACTGCAGCGCACAATCAATAACAAAATGAAATATTCCAAAATAACTACATTTCCAGTTATGACTGCTGCACAAGCACAGCAGGCTTGATGAATAACAGAAAACATGTAAGGGGATCAGATAAGCAGGATACTGTATTCCCTTACAGTTACGGAAGAAAGATTTGATCAAATGATAAAAAATTTAAGACCAATATCAAGACAACAATGTAACAATATATTTTAGGAGGCACATGCTTAAACCACAGCTTATCTACCAGTTCATTATCACAGCCTCTAGTTCAAAGAAAGCTTTCGCAGGGTGGAAATGATCCCATTATTTTGGGTTCAAATGGGAACAGGGAAATAACATCACATCAAATCAGTGCAAGCTGTGCCTTTCAGATGTGGATATACACTGTCATATCAAGGAATCAACCATCATCAAAAACTTGGAATTGTTTCCTTCACCTTTTTTTTTTTTTTTTATAAATGCAGTTGACAAATACTGTGTT
This sequence comes from Notothenia coriiceps, assembly GCF_000735185.1. Classification (NCBI taxonomy): domain Eukaryota; kingdom Metazoa; phylum Chordata; class Actinopteri; order Perciformes; family Nototheniidae; genus Notothenia; species Notothenia coriiceps. Next base: position 14,313 of record NW_011348033.1, read on the forward strand.
TCCTTGATGAGATTTGTTTCTCAAGTTAATATTTGCCTTGTATTTAATACAAAAGTAACAGGTTACATTACTTTATATGGTGATACTTAGATTAGATTACTGTTTACATGTTTTACAGGTAAATTGTATTTTTAACGGAATACATTTTTTAAGAAACATTTTCACCCCCAGTAGACTAGAGAGCCAACTCACATCAGCATCATTAGCCAAAGCTAAGCCCAGGTTAGCTGAGGTTAGCCTAGCCTGACTCTTGTATAGCCTGCATACTATTTAGCATTCCTCCTGTTTAGCCTGCCTCCTTTGCCTCCTGTTTAGCCTGCCTCCTGTCCCTCCTTTTTAGCCTGCCTCCTGTGCCTCCTTTTTAGCCTGCCTCCGGTTTAGCCTGCCTCCTAGCCTCCCTAGCATGTTTATCACCATCCTCACTCTCCTTGACATCAGCGCTAGGCTAGCTAAGGTTTGCTAGCTGAAGGACTGGACGGTATCATAGTTTAAGATGCTATGTTAAGTTAACGTGCGCATGCCAGCATGTACCCAAATGTGTACAGTGTACGATATGCTTATTGTCTTTAAATGTGTAATTAGTCAGTTATTCGTAATTTTTTGTCGTAGGTAAATGGCAGCACGGCAACAGCTGATGCTAACAAGCCCGCTACATAACGGTACTGAAATAGGCCTGAACCGACCAGCTGACGGGTTTATTTGTAGCTGCATTTCAAAGCGAGTTCATGTTTAGTTCAAGTCAGTTTAAATTACAATGTCATGAACCGAATATACTGTGTCATGCTATAAATGATATTATCCTTAAGATGAAGTGTAGAGTCGTAAATTGCTGCATCTTTACCTGGGTGAGAGATGTGAGAGCTGCCATCTTCCCTGTTGCTGCGGGAACGCACCCACCCTCCTCTCCAGGGAAACGCTCCCCTTAGCGGACAAATCCATGCCCGACACCCGGCAGCAGCAAGCTGCCAACTCCATTCAATGATGCTCTTTTACCTTGCCAACTTTATGACATTTCTTCAAACAAATTGGACTAAAAAGTGCTTGCCATACTTGTTGGAGTTGTTTGCCCCATACAGTCATACAGGGTGTGCAGACTGTAAAAGCATGGCAATAAAAAACATAGCATTTACGACACAATCAAAGTTGTTTTTCAGCTGCTCTAAAGGAAACACTATATTTGTTTAGCTTTCAAGTGTAATTTATGAATTAAATGTGGAACAACTCATTACTTAATGAAAACTGCATTATTTAATATCCTGACCAAATGGATTTTCATTTATAAAAAATCGTTATAACAAATGTTTTGCTGCATTCAGCCTGGAATCACTGATTTAAAATTCCTTTTAAAAGATACATGATTTCAGTAGATTTACTATCTTTCAGTGGCTAAAACGACATCAAGCATGAGACTATTCCTCAGCCTTTCTAAATATATATAAGTGCGACTAACTTGTTAAAATGAAAGGCAATAAAGCAAATGGCTGTGTCATGGGACGATTACACTGTCCAAATATAATTCAACTTAAAATGTTCATGGTCAAATATGAGTGTAGATAACTGTCCAAAAACCATTGATAAGTTCAGTGCAGGTCGCAGGTGTCCCACTGCTGCACTCTGCTGTCCCACAGCTCTGTGGACTGGACTTGCAGCTGGCTGTTGTTCCATGAGAGTGTATCAGTAATGTGTTTGTTTACTGATGTATGCACGCAAGCAAACACAACATCAGTTTTTGAATTAGTTTTTAAGAGTGTTACCTTCTGAGGGTGGAATCCACATGGTGCCTTGCTGCACTTGGCCAAACAAGGATTTCTGTCCATGTGCCTGCATTGGACACTCAATCTGAAAATAGTTGCTATGCCTTTGATGGAGTAAAAAACTGGTTGAATCATTTCATTTGGTGTAGGAAATACAAATTATTAAAATACATTGTGCCATGAATACTTGTACCCTTTGATACAGCTCGAACCATTTCTTCTGCCTGGGTGCCGGCCTGTTTCCATCAGGCTGGACATCCACTCTGAGTCAGACATGGCCTTGTTTGGTTTTGCTTTTGATTGTGCCTTTTAAGACACATTCGTTAACATTTTTAAATGCATAAAAACCACAAGGGTTCAGAAACATTAAAGTAAGACAAGAGTTCTTATAATATATAATGTTATAATATATAGAGGTTCTTTTAATATACTGTATATCAGGTGTTTTAAGCACTGTTGAGAGGAGTTAACTGTCAGGTTTTCATGACAGAAATTGTGTTAGGTTTGGCCAACAAAACTAGCCGGTTTGTTAAGGAAAGCCTCTCCAATGTGTTTGAAACATAGCTCAGAATAGACCTTAATCATAAATACATATTTTTGTAAGAAAACATATAGGGGCATTTAACACAGTGTACATTTACAATTCTAATTATTGGGGGGAAATAGCCTAACTTTAACAATTGTAATCAAATAAAACAAACGTATTAGGCAGGTCAGCTGTGAATTTTTCTGATGTTTGAAAGAGGTGTGACGCGCACGCGCGCACGCACGCACGCACGCACGCACGCACGCACGCACGCACGCACGCACGCACGCACACTGCCAAGGCACACA
>NW_011348033.1:16981-38652 GCF_000735185.1 Notothenia coriiceps
CACGCACACACACACACACACACACACACACACACACACACACACACACACACACACTTAATGTGAGATCAGTGTCCCTGAAATGTGTGAGGATCACATTCATTCTTGCACCAAGAACAATCAATAATAAAACAATCCACTTGTCACAGCCGCTTTGTAAAAGCCATTTATTTTTCCACAATGCTTTAACAAAGGTTTTCCACAACTATTTAGCATTTATACATTAGATTGTGTATTTAAAGTTGTATTTTTTAAACCTAAAAGAAAAAACAACACACAAAATGGGTAAAACAACAGAGAAACTGAGATCAGAGCTTCACCACCCTGGTGCTTTCATCATTCCAACCCACTGCCATGCTATACATAACTGCAACAATCTCATGCAACAACCCCTTGCAGTTTAAGAACAGCATATGTCACAGTAAAGTGCTTTCCCCCCCAAAGTGTATATAACCCATTTACCATATAATACAAAACTTCCAGTAATGTCCAGTTCAAACATAATAAGGAGAACTAAAAGGAGAGACATCAAAATACATGCTGAAAGATTAAAAAACAATGGTGTTGGCATCTAGCACTTATTTGAATTCCCTTTAGCCCACTTCTGAAACAATGACTTAATAATTAAAACTGTATTTATGATCCCCAATCCTACAACACTTGTCCATCCAATACATTTGATTGTAAATTATATAACTCCATTACAAAAATAAAACACGTTGAAGTCTTCAAAAACCAAAAGGAGCAATGCTTCAAACTCTTACAGCTTTGGGATGCATAAGGGGACTATTTTATCATTCCAACAAATAAAATGTTAAGGAAGAAAAACACTTTTTTTCTTCAAATATTCAGCTCACAAAAACATGCTATATTGCACATCATGACCAATCTTTAAATTCCTTCATCTTCAAAAAAAACAAACTCAAGAAAAACAAACCCTCCACACAAGAAAACCATACTGACAAATCGAGCTGAGTGTTTTCTTCTCTGACCAAATATTATAGCACACATAATCTGGACGACAAGCAATCATAATACAATGTGACTTCACTGAACAATTCATTTATTATCTTTTAAAATCGAGTGCAAGGAGACAGATTATACGAAGCTTTAAATGTCTTTGTTTTTCTAAGCCAAATTTCTTCCAAAATAAATATAAAAAGTCAAGATCAACAAAAGAATAAATAGTATAGCATTTCAAAATCAAATCTGATGAACAAGGTAAACATTATTAAAGAGGCCCTATTGTGCTCCTTTTCAGGTTCGTATTTGTATGTAGTGTCTCGACTGTGACATGTTTACATGCTTTAATGATCAAACATTTCCTTATTTTTCTCATACTGCCTGTGCTGCAGCACCTCTTTTCACCCTCTGTCTGAAACCAGAGCCCAGTCTGCTCTGATTGGTTAGCTGCTCAGTTGTGTGTGTTTGGGAGAGAAAACTCCCTTTTACCCCTTTGAGGGGTTTCAGCTTTTGCAGACCATTTACATGCAATAGGACCACTTTAAGTATTATCTGAAAATGTGTTAAATACCATATAAATAAATCAGATCTTATTTTGACTTACTAATGGTAAGTCAACATTTTGAGTTATTGTCTAAACATTTAGAACATCCAATCACCTTGCAGGTATCCTTTTCTTAATAGAACCGCAGAACAACGTCTGACTGTTACTGAAAGATCAATACTACAATGGAAATGGTGCTGTTTGGAGTCTGAGATATTTGAACTGTATAGGATATTTAACCAAGTATTAAAGAAGCACAGTAAATGGTGATAAAACGATCAGACCTGAACTTTAATATAAAGCAATGCTAGCTCTCAAACAGTTAACAGTTTGCATCACATTTCCAGTTAAACCCAACATGGGGGGTTTGCAAATTCCCATTGAAGTCATGAATATATTCACAACAGATGCAACCTGTGGTGTGCACTGTATATGTACAGTAGAGTAAGTTTAACATGTTCTACAGGCGACTCTTGTGAAGGTGATGCAGACTGTTCTCTCAGTGTGGTCACTGGGCACAAGCAGCAGCGGTAATGATAGCAGCAGTGAGGCACAGTTTCAGCATGTCATCATCATCACATTCACCCCCCTTCATCCTCAGTCCCATGGCGTGAACAGCAATGTCCCCCTCCTCCCCTGCTCCTGCCCTCTCCCTGATGGACCTTGTGTTTGGCTGTCATGGACTCTGCTGCCCTCTGTTGGTGAAGTGTCAGGTGTGTGGGGCTACTCGTCATCCCATGTCTGCTGTAGCAGGAAGTTAGCAGCTAGATTCTCGTTCTTCTCACAGGCGAAGTAAGCCTGGATGACTAAGCCTTCAGGAAAGCCCAGCGCTTTTAACTGGAACAGAACACACATTTATATTACACACACATAACAGAAAGGCTCTCTGAAACAGTTACTGGTAAGCAGGCTTGCAGAGTAATGCATTACATGTAACGGTATAATTAGGATGTAAAAAGGTTAACTGTATAAGCTTACAGTTAAAAATATATATATATATATTGGGAAATACATTTGCACAAGTGAAAACACTTCATGAGTCTCAAAGTGAGATGAGTCATGCCATGAGTGAGGTCATCACCTGATTTGTTTAAAAGTACTGTGGGCGCGTTTCAGGCATATACTGTAGGTATCCTTGTAAAACAAGCAGTTTTTATTTCTCTCTTTATAAGTTATAATGTTCTGTACTTTAAGTTGGAATCCATACGCCTACTACCTAAATTTGATTTATGATTTTCCCTTTATGTGTGTTAACTGTATGTATTGACTAAAACAGAGCATTTTCTGTTAGCTCAGACTCTATTTCTGCTTTTTTAAACGGCAGTATGTGCTCATGTGTTTCATGGTTGCTCTATACGATACTGCCTGAGAATGCTTCATGAATGGCAGGTTTTCCGATATATAAAATCTCTGAGCAGAAGACATATTTTGATACTAAATAATAATAAGGTTACATTGTTCTGTTGTCTTACAGAATACACTGAAGTATATATATTTATTTTCTGTTGTATTCATTTGCATTGCATATGATATTGACGTCACCCAAAAGTAACGGAAAGTAACATTGGAAAGTTACCTTACTTTCAATTGTGACATATAAGGTTACGGATTACTTTGTTTTAAAGGTAACTAGTAATTGTATTAGAAGACGTTTTTATAATAATCCTCCCAACCCTGCTGGTAAGGCTACACTCACTTACAGATAAACACATCACAACAGGATCCATTATAACAGTATCATCATCAATCATTGAAGCACTATGATGTGTACACCATACACCAGGATTCAAATACATGTAGCAATATTCATCTTCAGTGTATACAATACTACGTGTTGAAAAGAAAAATAAATACTTTCGCATAGCTTTTATTACTGGAGCAAACCATTAAGAAGCAGAATTTGTTTTAACCCATTTGATCATGTTGCTGAATTTTCCAGAGAAGATCAATTCAATAGGACTGAACACAGAGTGGTAACTGACCCTCTCGATGGCCTCCTTCTCCTGGGGGGTGACCTGGATGTAGTTGGGCTGTGGCGGCCCCTGGCCCTCGGCCCCCTCCCCCTCCCCTTCCGTGTCTCCAGGTCTTGGTTCATTCAACATCTGCACAAAACGCTCCTGGTGCTGCGTGATTTGCTGTAAGCGATAAATACAGACAATATCAATACGACAGTGCAGCTAATAGACAGGTTCCTCCCCAGCAAAAATAACTACAAACCAGATGATTCTAAGAATTTGAAGTAGTCATAGTAAAATGAAATTGATGATTTTGTAAGATTATGGTTAGTTTGTAAAACACAGGGTTGCATACAGTATGCAGCTGTGGTCCTTTTATGCTTAATGAGAAAGCAACACATTGAAACATTATGGTGGAGGGTCAATTAAGAGTTGAGTAGTCAGACTTTTCTTACATAACTCCATTATTCACTTTTGCTAAATAGTATTTGAATATATACTTATTTATTTGGATTAAAAAGATATATCATGCAGAATTTCACTTCAAATAGCTTCTGATGTAGCAATAAAGCAGTTTAAAGAACACTTCTTCTATTATTAATAATGTTGTACACAATTGTATTTAAAAATGTGTTTGTGTGTACATCAAAAAGAAAACAGCGAGCAGAAATGTCCTCTGAATTGTCAATGTCGAGACAGTGCCTGTAGTTTATTCCCAGATCGGCACTGAATGACTTCCTTTACGTCTTGGTTGAATACTCGGTTCTGATTGGTCAATTTGCACATTGCAGCAGCCTGCTCTTTTTCGATAGCAGAGCGTTGCTAAGGATGCTCTGAATCAAGGACTAGGTTTATTCGCAGTAGAAAATACTATTTTTTGTAACTGAAGCAATACAATAGTTTGTAAATCAATTAAATCATCTTTAAATCACTGTTTAAAGTCAAGTAGTTTCATTTAGTAAGTAGCTGTGTAATAAGCAGGATAATGTGTAGTGATCAGAGGTGGGAAGTAACTAAGTACATTTACTCAAGTACTGTACTAAAGTACAATGTTGAGATACTTGTACTTTACTTGAGTATTTCATTGTATGCTACTTTGTACTTCTACTCCACTACAATTCAGAGTTAAATGGTGTACTTTCACTCCATTAAATGTATTTAATACCTTTAGTTACTTTACAGAATTGGATGAATGATGTGAAATATAATCGACCCTTAAATCAGACTTTAGTTCCACCTGGAGTAAATTCACAAGCTACCCTGCAGTATACAAAGTCATTCAAACTAGCTGCACCTTTACCAGCTTTGAGAACACTTTAATTATAAATCATTATAAAAACATATCATATATATTATTCTGAAATGGACCAATCTGCATAAGAGTACTTAAGTATATTTTGATGCTAATGCTTTTGTACTTTTACTTGAGTAACATTTGGAATGCAGGACTTTTACTTGTAACAGAGTATTCCTACACTCTGGTACTTCTACTTTTACTCAAGTTCAAGATCTGGGTACTTCTCCCGTCTCTGGTATTGATCAGAAATGAGAGAAAAGAACACCTTCGGGTTGGGATCCTGCTCACCCTGTCGGGGTTATTTTCATTAATGACCGGCTTACTGCACATAATCCCTTACTTGACAGATCGTACTGTAAGAAGATCAGACACACTTGAATCCCCATTATTGGTGTGTGTGTGTGTGTGTGTGTGTGTGTGTGTGTGTGTGTGTGTGTGTGTGCGCGCGCTACCTGCAGCAGCTGCGGGTTGTCTCGGCCCAGCTGCTGCAGCAAAGCTGGAAGCAGGGCCGGGTTTTGCTGGATGATCTGTCTCATCTGCTGGAACTGAGGCTGGTTCCTCAGGAACTCCAGGGGGTTCCCTGTGGGGGGGGTTCCCCCCCCAGCAGAGGGGGGCTGGCTGCCAGACACTGGCCCTGCTGGGGAGGCGAAGGGCTTTTTAGAGGGTGAGAGTACATTTTCTGGAAGATGTTTTATAGACAAAACAACCAGATATGAAAGTCTGTTTCTGAATAGTTTAGCATAAAAAAGACCTCACAAATCATGACACCTCTTCAAACTGAAGCTGAAATATAAAAAACTGTTAGCATGGAGCAGCCAGGCTTACAAATTTGCAACAAACGCCTACAGTTTGTCAGGAAATTAGCATTTTATTGCATGAAATAAATTAACACTTCTATCATGGTTTTTTTCCGTGTACATTAGCATTGCTGTTTTTGTTGTTATAGCTGTATATAACCAAATCTAAATAAAAAACACAAACACATAAAACGATTCTGCAAAAATAGAGTTGATAAACGTGCGATCTCACTGGTTGAGGCTGGTGGGGGTGGTTGTGGTTCTTGTGCAGCCGGGGCGGGGGGGTTGGTGGGAGCACTCTGTCTCACTGGCTCCTGAGGGGGCAGATCAGTGGCATCGGCTGGGATACCCTGCAGATCAAAGACATTTACTAAACACAGGGGTGGGCAGTAGGTTTAAGGACATCCAACACACTGTCTGGCTGAACCCTCACCATGAGGAGATACTCCACGGCCCGGTCGGGGTTGTTGTAGCTGGCTCTTAGAGCAGCCACCACCTGCTCCCGCTCATAGCCCATACACATGATCTCTGACACCAGGTTCTCATAGGCTGGACCTGTCACTGTGGAAACATAAGGAAAGGAACGCCAGAGGAAAAAAAGGTCACATTTGTTCTATAAAACACATTCCCCATCAAGCTTTGCAAACATTTGAGTTAGCGGTGAGTCACACCTGTGCCCTGCATTCATTTGCAGACATCTGTGTGTTAGTGTGTGTTTTTGTCAAAACAGACTGTGGGAGGAATGAGAGCTTTTCACAGTGCATCAGTGCCTGGATTTCACAAATAGTCATCTTTCAGCTGTAGACCTCTTTCGGACACTTTGTATTGGTTTTAATTAGAGTTTGATTTGAATAGAATTGTTTCAAAGAGATTACAATATTGTAAATATAACGACACATGCAGCATATTTCTCTTTATGCAGATGCACTACTACTCTAATACTTGTCCTGTCTATCCTGCACATGCTCACATGGCTGAGTCGTTACCAAACAGCCACAGGTTCAAATGTGACCAGTAGCTCTTTGCTCCATGTAATCAATCATTTCCCTTTCCTTGCTATCTTCAGCTGTACTTTATATTTCAGTCAAAAAGCCCAAAATAATCCAGGCACTATGAAATCAGTACAGTAGAAATGTTTCCTTTATCACAGAGGGAATGACAATCACAAATGTATTACCAAGTATTGAGGCTGCTTCTTCAAGGAGATCCAGTTCATCTACAAGGCTTTGAGAGAAATAAACAAGAACAAAAAACATGAGTACGGTACATCGACATTCTAAGGGGAAAAGACAAGAAGTCTACATAGCTCTCTGAGGCTGCTGATGCTAAGATGCTCACAGAGACAATGCCTACATGTGTGATGTGTACTACCTTCATTTATCATGTGTGCATTCAAATGAAACACATAGTACAGCTGGCTATTAACCAAAGTGTTTGGGAAATAAATGCTTGGACATGATAATGGAATAAGAGGAGAAGTTACGGGATCACCATAATTATTCAATGTTGCCTTGAGGGGAACAGAAGAAAATGATATTGCAATTCCTGATGGGACGTTTCAGTCTGGTCACTACGCCTGATGTAGGTGAGGAATGTCTTTAAAAGATTATAAATATGTTGTTTATGTAAACATTGGTTCTTTCCAACCTGGAAGAGACTGGTGCAGTGGCGGACGGTTCATCCCCAGGGTCTTCTCTTGGCTTTTCTTCTGGCTTGGCAGAAGGGGGGGGTTGATCTGCAGGGGCCGAGGCCTCTGGAGCTGGAGGAGGGGCTGGAGTAGAGTCTGGTGTAGGGGCTGGGGCTGTACTGGAGTCTGGAGCTTCAACGGGAGCCAGGGGAGGGGTTTCTGGGACTGGGGGCTTTGATTCAGAGGGCGGCGCAGACTGTGGGGCAGGTGTGGCTGCAGACACTGAGTGTGTGGGTGTGGGGGGCACCGATGTTGAGGCGGAGGATGGTGCTGGAGCTGCAGCTGGCTGGGGAGTTGGTTGAGGGGCTGCCTTTGGTGGGGGGGCTGGTTTAGGCTAAAAAGACATAAGAATGTATGAATGTTTTGTGGATATAATGATCAGAGATAGAAGCAATCCATTCTCCATTTCACTCTACTAGACCAGGCTGTACATTCCACAGTTACATTTCCCTATTCGTGTCATTATTTATATCAGAGGTGAACCCAGTGCAAACACACCACAAAAGGCATCCAAGTAAAACCCATAGGGAGAACATCCATTTACAGCTCAACATGTTCTTACACATTCCACGTCACATATTTGATGCGTGGTTCACAGTTTTGGTAATCCTGTCCTGAAAAGAGAGTGTTAGTAAAAATGTAAAACAAGGTCTACTGATTTTGAATTACTAAAGTTGTCATTAGTCAGGAACGGACATGTTTTTAAATATGAGCTGTTTAGATATTTATAGTAAAAAGCCTGATTCTCTTTCACAAGAATTTACTACATGTTTACATTGGGGTAGGGAGTCCTGATGAAAGGAAAAGATATGACCATTTTAAAATATTCTATAATGGTTAAAACATAAATACACTTCGCACCAGATCTGGGTAGCAAATGTAATCAACCCCAAAACGTACCAGACAATATTATAGAGCATGGGAATGGCCGCCATATACTTGCTTCACGTTAGGCCCCATGTTCTTTGTTCAATAATGACCACCTCACTGCACATTATCCCTTACGTACACTCTAGTGTTTGAAATTTCAATAGTTGCCGAACCAAATCACAATGTTTACAACTCATTGATTACTCACCTTCGTTATCATGACCACTACAAAGTTCTTCTCATCAATTTTGTATTCTTCCAGCAGGGTGTCATCATTAAGGATTTTGCCTGTGACAGAAATAGCAAGTGAGAAAATATTTGTGACACAGTTGAGAATAGGACAGCTTCCCTTAAACTAAACAAACAAGGGTGTCACTTTTTGCCCACAATTTGCTTCAAAGTTCAGTTTTATGTCAATAATTTTCCTAGATACAGTATGTGTTGTCAGGCTCACCGGCATAGATGAGTTTTTGACCTGCAGCAGGAAACGCATCTTTTCCTCGGTCCTTCTCTATTTTCTCCTTCAGGGCTTTCACCTAAAAACATTGCCAGAATAATCTAGGATATTAGTGGGAGGGTTACCTCCAAATGTCACGCTATGTCACCGAGTGTTGGTTGTTGATGGTAATGTCATACCATCATATGTTGTGAAGTTTGTTACTTTTCAAAAGGTGGATGTTCTCCAGAGAATAAGTGTGGTGACTAAAACCTGTATTAAATCACACCTGGTTCTTTGTATATTGGGGTTTCTGTCTAGAATGTCTAATCTACATAAAACACAATATCATTTTTGTTCCCTTGTACAACCATAATTCACCCATCTGTATAGTGTCCCAGAGATGGAGTACTCAAGTCCTGGAGCCGGACTAGACTACGACTCTCCCTAGGTGACTCGGACTTGGACTCGGAGAGTGGTGACTCGAGAGTGACTTGGACTCGTGAATTGTTAAAATTCAATTTCTTGCACACTTAATGTAAATAATATCCTAAATTTAAATTTGGTTGGCTGTAAGTTGGACCTTAATAGTTTATATTTGACAAATAGTCTATAGATCAGGGCTCTCAAACTCAAGGCCCGGGGGCCAAATCCGGCCCGCGACTTCATTTTATGTGGCCCCGCAAGAGTTTGCAAAGAATATAATACGTTTATTATACGGTTACATGCCACTTTTCAGAAGCAGGTTGCCCATAAACTACCTGTCCCACAATGCATCTCGTTTTGTGACATGCGCACTGAAGAGTCTTGCAATTATTTGCCCGGGACTTCTGCTTTCAGACGTAGTTATTTACTAAGTTATTATCCTATCCGATAATAATCCAATTCAGAGACAATAATGTAATATAATACATTATTTTATATATATATGCGAATGTGGCCCGCGATGAAATTGAGTTTGACACCCCTGCTATAGATATTTATCTTTCACTGTCAGTGTCAATATGTATATATTTTACTTTTAGTTTTATTTTCTAATTTTTAAGATGTTTATTTTTGACATCATGTGCAATGCCTTGTTTACATCCTGGTATGACGAAAATATTTCCAAAATTGGGATCAATAAAGTAAATCTTAGGCTATCTATCTTTCATTAGAAGCTGCCAGCTGGCTAGACTTGTTGTATTCTGTAAATGGAGAGGGAAGACTTCGATTTAGTTTGGTAATCAGTTTGTCTGCGTACTGTGTCTGAGTGTGTTTTTGTATATCCATGTCATTGGTTGCCTGACACAAAAAGGAATCATTGTGTGTTTGGAAGAAATACACTTAGAAAAACAAATTGGAAGAATTAAATACTGGCGCAGTTAGTACGATATTCTTTCTTTTACTGTCACAAAGGCTGTAAGGGAAACTTCTGTGTAGCAATGCAGTGGGAGTCACCGACTCATGAAGGAGACACGGGAAGAGCAGGAGCTTTGATGTCAAACACTGATGGTTTATTTAGGAAGTTCGGCCGGAGGATTCACATCACAAGTCACAGCAGTCACGGTGTGACTGCACGGGAGAGTTGCCACGTCAATTCTGGAGCGCCTCTCTCTCGTTAGCCCATTTAACTGGTTTCACAGAGAGTAATCAACATATTTGAGAAGATAGCCTAAACAGTTGGGAACACTGAGTCACTTGCGTCTGACACTTATGGCCTCGAAGATTGCACACCTTGGAGTCCACAAACACCGAGAAGGAAGTGTCCCAGTGTACCCACAACAATAAACCATCTGTGACCTAGGGTTGCCCGGTCATAGAATGGGAGCAACAACATTATGGCTGAAGCAGCCTATCTCCTTAAAGGAGATAACAGACGTCAGGGTTGGTCATGCACCGTGCATGTCATATCTAGGAGTCTAGGATAATTATTTCCCTAACAAAAACTAATAAGCAATAAACCTGATTCTGAGTCATAAACTGAGATGTTTGACAAGAAATATTTTGGTCATCAAGGATCGGCATCAAAACAATATTTACAGTTGTTTTGTAAGCCAAACATGTCATCCTATTAATTTACAGAAGTGTAATGCTACATGCACATGTCTAATTTGTTGTTGTCATGATCACACTTCACAGGAATTAATTAAATACAATACATTTTTCTTATATAAAAATGTAAAAATAAACCTTCCCTTTACAATATTAACAGAAAGGAATTGTGAAATATTGCTTCGTCATTCATGGTGAGCCACTGTAACAAGTCAAACACTGTCAAGCTCCAGAACGCACAGAAAACATATCCGGTCAGAGTTTTCAGAATAAAACCTCCGTATCGTGTCAAGAAGAAGCAACGTCAAGATATACAAACTATAGAGACTATTTGACTGTATTGTGGAGTAAATCAAAAACATTAGTTCAGTTACAATGTTATCTTTAGAGAGTGCAAAGTGTGCTTTGATATTCTTGTAAATCATGCTACACTTTTACTTTGAAGGGACACTTGCTTAATATCCGCCTTGCCCTGGCAGCTTCTAGCTACATTACCTTACATGAACTCAGGTTCTGCATGTTTGCTAACTTGTTTGACTGCATATTTGTCCCAGTGACGTGACGTTACTTTTTCAAACCAACACACGAGTAATCTCCTTTAAATAGTTGAGCAGCCTTTAACGTGGTTAGCGTTACATTACATTAGCTAACATTCCCCTATACCAGTCTAAGTGCTGGCCTGACCGTGTTTACTTCAGCCCCGTTAACTTCTACCGTTACTCACCGTCAGTTCTGGGTCTATTTCTATTTTGAACGTCTGCTGTTGGAGGGTCTTCAGTGTTATTATCAGCATCTTGCGACGCGGTGTCAGAGGCAGCTGGTGGTTCAAAGTCAGTGTACACACAACGGAAATTTCTCGAGAGTAGCCCCTCGTTTCGCACAGTATCAATTTATCTGGCTCTGGCTAATGTATGTGACTCAGCGGTCTCAGAGCCGTGTAAGGAGGGGGGCGGGGCAAGGACGCCATCTGCTGCCGAGGCAGGGCACGACACGCTGCCGCCTTCAAGGGCTATCGGAAATATCGCGAGAGCGGAGATAAATTAGGCCGTACAATCAGTGGTGGAAAAAGTACTCTGATCCTTTACTTTAGTAAAAGTGCTAATACCACATTCTAAACATACTCCATTTCAAGTAAACGTCCTGTGTTGAACATGTTACTTAATTAAAAGTAGAGAAGTAGTATCAGCTAATGTACCACTCAAGTATCAAAAACAGCTTACTCGAGTCGCTGGGCAGAATGCCTCTTATAAATTTGTTGTATTATTTCAGAATATTATATTATTCTGTTTTTACTATTAGAAAATACATAAGGGTTTTTTAATGTTGTAATTAGTCAGTATAGAGCAAAAAGTACTGAGTAAATTAGTAGTTAATATATATCATACTGTGTTAATTGTATTTATGTTAAAAGTAACTACAAGTGTCAAATAAATGTAGTGCAGTTAAAGTACAACATGTCCCTCTAGCGAAGTGGAAGTACAAGTAGCAGAAAATGGAAATAATAAAGTAAAGTTAAAAGTACCCTAAAACTTTACTGGAGTACATTACTTGAGTAAATGTACTGGATAAAATAGTGTCATCGTATTTTAACCTGGGTCATCTTAACCGGGCCATTCTTCGTTTCTCACCTAGGGCATTTTTAGATTGAAAAATTGGAATTCATTCATATTCCACATTTAAGAGGCTGGAACTGTAATATATTTGGAACAAAAAACAATAATAAATGTTCTGCTAAACAACTCATGGTTTTAGTTATTTAAAAAGTTACTAAATATAATGTTGGAAAGCTTAATCTACACCAAATAATCCTATTTTACAAGTTTCTCCTACGTAGTGTGTCAGAATCTGAATCTAAAATAAAAGTAGGAGTGAAAAGCACAATATTTGCTTCCAAAATGTAAACAAGTAGAAACTAGTATAAAATGAAAAATCTGTACTATTTACTACATTACTTGAGTAAATGTACTTAGTTGCTTTCCACCACTGGTTATAATACCATTACCTATATACTACATATTGGTATACAAAATGGGATAAGGGTGTCACAAGAAGACATTGTATGTATTGGGCCTTCACATTGCCTCATCGTATTTAGAAAATCCTCTACATTTTTGGGGAGAAACGTTTTTGCATATATACATCAGAGGTTTGGAAAGATAGGGGAAGACATTTTCATCCAAAACGTTGGTATCATGTTTGCACAGATACTGAAAATGTTAAAACACCCGAGTAAAAACAAGGTTGGATGCTTGCTGTCCGATTGTGTTGGCCACCATCTATGAAACATCTCCTTCACACCATACTGAAATTAGACTGACCCCTACCACTGAAAACACGTGTGAGCTGGTAGAGAGGGCTTTCATTTATTCACTGTAACTGAACAGTGTGCATCCACAGGACAGTCATTCAGAACAATGAGAACATTTTGATTGCACACATCACAGCTCATCTAATGCAGTCTCACTCTCAAACACACATCACACACTCATGGAGAAAGCAGGTATGCCCAAAATCAGAGCTTTGGAGACTTAGGGAAATTAATGTAATGATTAAATAAATAATGAAGGGGTCATTTAAGAAATAAACAACGAGGCATCATAAAGGAGAAACAAAAGTGCAGAACGTAAAACATCAGACCCTCAATTTACTAGGCAACCCGACAAAGGAAATACAAAAAGTGAATTGGCTCCGAGTGCACACACACACACACCATGTAAATCACATTCGATTTCTCAACCGAAGACACAAACTGGAAAACAACATGTAAACCCTCACCCCTTCTCTAATTTGAATGCTAAAAAAAGCAACAAGGGAATCAATAAAAAAGAAATCTGACCTGACCCCACCTGACCCCTCCCCCACCCCAAACCTGAATAAAAGGCTGCTTGTATGAAAGGCCAGAGTCTATCCTTTATAACTCGTCCTTGTCTTTGACGTCTTCCTCTTCCGTCCCTGCGTCCTCATCCTGCTCGCCCTCGTCTTCCTCGTCCTCTTCCTCCTCGCCGTCTTCCTCATCCTCTTCCTCCTCGTCTCCAGCGTCTTTCTTCTTGCTCTTCTCTTCCTCCTCCTTCAGTTTCGTCTCCATGTCCTCCTGCTCGTCCTTCATCTTCTTCTCTGGTCCCTGTTGGGAAAACAAGACGAGTTGTTGGGATGCGTTGGGAACACAGGTGTGTCATTACCTAGCACACGGACTTCCCTGATTCTATAACAACACCTGCATTATGTGCTTCACCAGGCAAGCTACAAACAACAACAGGTACTCAAAAGCACCCAATCAAGGGCGTAGTGCTCCTGGAATAGATGTTTCCTGGGTTGCGGTCCGATAGTCATTTTAGCTTCCTAATGGAGTGAAACGACTTAAAAGAACTTGTGTGGCATACATCCTAAAATACGTTTACATTTTCTAGATAATAGAAAAGGACCTTAACACTTCCCGTGGGGTCCCCTTTAGACAAGAAATACACGTTGTTTACAAAAGAAAAGGAGATAATGCCGTCCCACAATTCCTTGTGTTCTCAACATTTAAAGTGACGCTCCATTCAGCCGTTTACAGAAACACCCAATCTTGACCAACGAACATGGATCATGTACATTACGGTGCTTATTAAGCATGTTTCATCTCATGCCATAACTTGCTAAAGTGCTTATGAGTTTTGAATTATAATCAATACATTAAACCAAAAGGCGAACAATTTAAATTACATTGATTACTTTAAAATCATAAAATAAAATCTAAAGTTCACTGTGTCAACTGAGTTGGGCGGCCTTTCTTAAGCTATTCTTTTTCATTCGACATTTGTAAATGTTAAGCAGTAGTTGCAGTCAATGTGGAGGGCTAACATCTAATGCATGTATTGCATAAAGTATTATTTATTCGAATATTTTCATACAATCTTATACAATTGATCTGGATGCGCTTTAGTAGTCCATTCATGGAAATTGTACTTTTTCTGCTGCCGCATAATACATATGTCACCTATAGCTTGCGATGCTAGATCTAGTCAGCCGCTATCCTGCTATTCTTTTATATTATAGCTGGTTAGCAAAACAAAACTGTTGTGAGACAATTAGATAATAGCTTTTGTTGCAATTTAATTTGTGTCATGCTTCAGAGAAATGTGAGGGTATAAGTGAATTACATTACATTTATCCAAAGCGACTTACAATAAGTGCGTTCGACCAACAAAATGAATGAAGAGGTAATTAAATATTAATGGAGTGCTATCATTACACTAACTATAATTCAGGTCAGAAGTGTTTTAGTGGTCTGGTCCAAGCAAGAAATATGTTTAATTGGTTTTACATGCATTTGTCAAAATTGTCTTATTTAAAAAAAAAAAACTAAGCACCTAAGTAAATCGATGAAACGTTAACGCGTATATTGTTTTGTTTAAAACACAAAGTAACTACTAGGTTCTTCCT
Organism: Notothenia coriiceps; assembly: GCF_000735185.1. Classification (NCBI taxonomy): domain Eukaryota; kingdom Metazoa; phylum Chordata; class Actinopteri; order Perciformes; family Nototheniidae; genus Notothenia; species Notothenia coriiceps. Next base: position 31,987 of record NW_011348033.1, read on the forward strand.
AAAGCAGTGAAGTCATCCTACCTTAGTAGCTCCCCAGGTGTCCTTCCCAAACTCCTCTGCTTCTTTGATGTCGTCAGTAATCAGGAAGTTGTCAAAGATGGTGCCAGATTTCACCTGAACAAAGACACAAAACAAATAAGTATTGTTTACTCAAGGAATCTCTGTTATCTTCGACCAAACAAGTCTTCTTGTATACTTAGGCTTGATAATTAATTGTGACAACTCTCTCTGAGGGGGCGACAGTCATTACCTGCCACAGATCCAGGCCCAGAACTGCAATCTTTTCAAACTTGTACATGTTGGCATCAGCAGTGTACTCCGGGTTGTCGATCTCAGGGTGGACCCAGGCTCCCTTGAAGTCGGGATTTTCGATCTGCTTGGGCTTCCACTCGCCCTGCAAAGACAAAATGAGATAGATATTACCCCTGACACTGCCCTTACTCTTCTCTCGACACAGATAGGATTTACAGGGCTGAACAAATCATTTAGTCTGTATATTCCTTACCTTATATTCTGGGTTACTGATCATGGCGGGCTCCCACTCTCCGTCCATGTCCACGTCCCAGTCGTCAGGCTTCTTGGCATCGGGGTCAGGGATGGTCTCTGGCTTTTCCCAATCCTGAGAGACAGCAGAATTAGAGCTTCCACTCATGTCTTATTGTATCAACACAATGTAATAACATGATGCACGGCGCATAGACGTATTCTATGGGAACTATTATCAGCCCTACGATAATGTGATTGATAAATCCCGTTTTGACTTTTTTTCTCTAGTTCCCTGTTTCATAACAGTTCACAAGACCAGTTCATCAAAGATGCCTTTGTTAGCCGGTCCAACTGGGACCACAGCTAACATATTGCACATATAGTAGGCCTAATTTAAAAGAAATGTATCGAAGCATGACACTTCCTGTTCTGTCAACGGCATGTTTAACACTTTTTATGACTGTCTGATTTCACTTGGGATGAGCCATTCTACTGACCATCTCTGACTGTCCTCATACATGACCATTCTTCCAGATGCTATGGTGAGATTAGCTATGCAGAATTAAATTACACACAGCAGCTCAGGTTAGCAACTGTTCCTCACATGCGACTCTACTAGCATCTCCAATGTGGCATTTCTGGCACAAATCTGTCTAACCAAGAGGTCAGCTCAGAATTGCTCATAATAAACTGTGACACCTTGTTCAAATGTAATTAAGCAGACTTTAACACTATGCTACTTTTTTTCTGTCAGTTTAGTTTTCAATAAACTCTTTCTTTCTGCCCTAAAATGTTAGCTGGGTGATTAGAGGAAAAAACCAAGGAATCATAAAACAAATTCATCTTGCACAAATACACAATTTTGTCATATATCAATCCATTGAACACATTTAACTTGTGTCTAATCTATATATTGTGCATGTACTTTGGGTGTGCACATAAGCATGTCCTCAAGCATGACACGGACTGATAATGACATAGATATAGTATACAACATCCAAATAGCAGACATGGCCTTTTTAAAAACTTAAGAGGCCGCAGGGTTTGTCCAATGTGATTTTAGAGGCACCTCAATTAGAATAACAATTTCTCTACTCTGGGAACATGTTGAGTGAAAAAAAAGTACCCAAATATTAACAGTCCTTTTAACAGAGAGTTCAAGGACTCGTTTTATGGGGGCTCTGTCCCCCCTCACCCTCCTAAGGAACTCCAGTAGATAAGCTGTGATTGAGGGTCTGAAATCTTTGTTAGTCTATAACAAAACTTGTTATTTGATCAGGTTGTCATCCTCATAATGTTCAACAGACAGCAGGTATGATTAGGCTAACTCATTTTTAAGCTAGTAGCATAGAGGACGAATACTATTCTAGAATGAGTTTAAGCTGCTCAGATGATAGTTGGTGTCGGGTGTGCATTTCCCCAAGGATACACACTGCCTGTAGTAATGCAAGATCCCACTCTCCAGTACCCTTCATTGTTTGGGCCTGTCATTCATCTTGACTTCCTTCCTGCCTTTCAGCTTGAAGACGTGTTCATTTTCAAAATATGGAGATGACAGTGTCATATTCTGAAAGCAAATACTTTGAGATGACATCCAGCACATTTTGATATAATGTGTCACAATGGACATGAATCTGGATTTTTCAGTTTTTTTAAAGTTGGCTTCTGTGTTTGAAATTAGCTTCAAGCCATCCACACCGGGCCCTGACGTCCTACCTCAGACATGGTGTCCTCGGGGTCGTCGATCTTGGCCCTGTCGTCCCAGTCGCTGGGCTTCTTGGCCTCTGGGTCCTTGATGTTCTTGGCGGGCAGCATGTCCCAGTCTTCCTCCATGGAGCCGGACTCCACCTTCTCACCGTCGATCTTCACCTCGTACGTCTGGTCTGGGTTCAAGATCAGTGTGTACATGTGGGTCAGCTCGTCATCCTGGAGGTAAAGGGAGTTTAGAGTGAGTACAAATCTTTAAACCCATGTTATAATCTTACAATTTCAACAGACATCATGCCGTAGTTACCTTGCATTTGATGTCTTTCTTGATGAGGTGGTTCTGGCCCTTGTAGTTGAAGATCACGTGAACCTTCTTTGTGCTGTATCCACAGATGTCGGGCCCTGGAGACAAAGGTCATGTTTTGTTTATGAATTTAGCAATACCAAAGGGCTCTCTCTTAAAAACAGCCATGTTCTGTAGTCAGGCCTCGGTTACTCAGGTCCAGCATGACTCACCAAACATGATGTAATACTCGGAGTCGCCATGCATGTTGCTCTGGTCGAGGTCAGAGGGGAAGACCTTGACGTAGCCGCCTCCGCAGTCGATCTTCTGCTCGTGCTTGATGGTGAACTGGATGACCAGGGGCGTTCCCTCGTTGCTGAAAGGCTCAAAGCGTGCCGACATTGAGTAAAAGCGGGCATCCTGGCTGGTCTGGAGACCTAGGGTAGGTACAGTGAAGAAAGTCAACATCTGTTAGCAACAGACGTGTTCTTATTACTTCTTGAGCAAGTTTCCCTTTTAAAAATGGCTTTATTCACTTAAAATGTGGATTTTATTGTGTGCCGGTTACTCTCGGAGTTACTGTAGAGTTTAGGGATATACATAAGCCTGCATCACCTCAGCACACTGGCCCCAGGATGTCAGGAGCCCTAAAGGTTCTAGCATAACTGAGTAAAAACTGGGTTGTGCTAATTCCATTGTCCCTAATCACTAAAGTTAGGCATCACATTCCACAGAGTAAACATGTCAAGCATAGAAAAGTTGTATCAAATGCATGAAAATGTGGTGGTTTTGGGGGGGGGGGGCGCCCCGGCTCGGCACCCCCCCCCTCCCCCCTCTGGCAGGTTTGTTGAGTTCTCAAAACCTGCAGACCAATTTCAAGTTCCTGCACCGAGAGCAGCTTATATAGACACACCTCTTTTACCTACATTTGCATGATAAGACGGCTTTGTCTTGGTGACAGAGGAATTACCTTTATCAGCTTCGGCATCTCCATAGAACTTCCCAGCACTCAGTTTCAACTGGCCGTAGTCTGACTTGTGCTTGGACTCGGCCCAGCGGCTCTGCCATGCATCTGAAACACAAATATATAATTTAGTTTGGTAATAATTTATATACTAACAGGAAATGCTAATATATTACTTGTTGTAGGCATACAAGTACTGAAAATTGCTGCACTGAATTTGTAGACAACTTCCTAAAACGTCTGAGTATTTAAGGATGACTGCGCAATGACAAGGGGGATAGGTGTGAACGAAGTCTCGTTTGCATTTTTTTCAGCACTAATACTGATTTAGTCCACAATTTTAACAGTTTATAGAGCTCATATCTTATCTGGATAGTTCCCAAAGCTTCTGTCCCCTTTTTTTTTTGTACCCTTTTCATCGAACTTCTGCTTTTATTCGAACAGTTTCTGCACAGTACAGTTACGTTACGTAGTTTGAACAAAAAGTAACGTAACAGCAGTATGGAAGCCATCAATATCAAAAGTGAAAGAATATTTGGACTCGTGTACAAGGGTGTCACTGTCAACTCGAAATTGAGTATTACTGGTGGATTTTTAAAATAATATCAGAACTTCGATTTTTAAGGTTACTGTAATGCAGTACTTTAGCCATTTATGAGTGTCTCTCAGTTGATTAATACACATAATAATAATAATAATAATAAGGTGGCCTAGCCTATTCTAATGGGTTGAATTCATGCAGCAAGGAATTTTCAAATTAGCATTTTCTTAAAAAGACGAAAGATAAAGTTACCAACAGTTAAAAGCAGTCAGTCTCACAGCACAACTATTCAAACATAGGACAAGAACACGTGAATTGGCTCAAAGTTACTGTACCTCCATCCAGAAACTGTTCCTTGAAGTACACGGTGGCGTCAATAGTGACAGCTATCGATGCAAAAACTGCGAGGATGGCTACAGCTAGCTTCATGTTGGCAGCTTCTTCTCACCGGGGCCAGGGAGGCGAAAATAGCAGATTTGAGGTGAAACGAGCTAATAAAGCCTGGAGGAAATGTAACCTGAGTATTTTAACAGCGGCAAGCCCTGCACAGATGGCCGCGGCTCATTGGACGAGCGTCCCACCAATCAAATGAGACCACGAGTTACTTTTCGGAAACACTCGGCCTGCCTCGGACGTAGATCGGAGAGGAGCCGAGATAAACAACTGCTGTGTTCAGGGACTGTGGGCAAAGTGTCATGTGAGTGGTTTTAAAGGTGAGGTGAGGTTGCTCAAATGTTACACACAGTGATTAAGAATATTTTCAAACATTTCAGGCGTTCATTTAATCCCCTTTCAGATCCACTAATGCATTTATGATTGGTCTTAGTTGACCTATTGAATTTAAATTGTATTTAATTATTGGCTGGTTGCTTTCATCTTCAACAATGTCTCCAATGCAACAGTAGTTTCGCAATCCGTTGTAGTTTTCAGTATTTCTACACCACTGGTGTGTCCGTGAGCACACAATGTGTACTTTGTGGCACGAGCAGGTCCGGTTCTAAGGGGGGAATAAGGGTGCATTGCCCACTCAGCTGAGTCGTTATGCACCCTCATTTGAAAAATGAAAAGTGGAGAAAAAGAAATTGTGAAAAATATGACATATATAATAACAATAATAATAATAGTAGTAATAATAATGATAAGAAGAAGAATATTGTTGAAATAAAATAAATTGTAATTGTGGTTAAATAACATTGTCTGCTGCATTTATTTGGTCAATTTAAACGGTGTAACGTTATGTCAGGTGCGCGCCCACCCTGCACGTTCGTCATCTGCAAAGTGCTTACACAGCAGTCAATGATGGACATCAGAAAATGTTTAAAACAACCAGCCCTTATCGCCAGCATCTACTGCAGGTAATAACAGTTCAGATCATGGGGACATTACGTTACCCGCGGCCACTGTCGTGGACAGTCCTCCCGCCTCGCCCACGGAGGCGGAGCAGCCGCAGCCGTCTTCGTTGCCCCAAACACCGCCACCCCTCGGCGGCCCGCAAGTGCCAGAGGACCTCGGCAAAACAGAGCCTACCCAGGTATATTTAAAAAAGTACCCAACTCGCCTGTAGAGTGGGGTAAGGCGCTCATTTTGCAGCTCATGGTTGCAAAACAGAGATTGGCTGGAATATTCATGTAAAAAAGAGGCCATCTTCTGGTATGCATGTAGACATTTCGGTCTTAAAAGGGGAGTGATTTGTAAAATATCCATAAAGAAAAAGTAAATCTGTTTAAAGTTCTGTTTCATTTGGGTGTTCAAATCAAATCAAAGTGTATTTATAAAGCACATTTAAAAGCGATTTTCGGTCGGGCCAAAGCTGTACATGTAATAAATACTACAATCACTTAAAAACACATTACTACATTTATAATAAAAGACAATAAATTACAACAGGTATATAGAAAACACAGGGAAAAGTCAGGAGTCGTGCTCCGCTCTGACTAAAAGGCCAGGGAGAAGAAGTGTGTTTTAAGTGTTGATTTAAAAACCCCAGGGTCTGGGCCGACCTCACATGGAGGGGCAGAGTGTTCCAGAGCCTAGGGACAGCTGCTGCGAAGGCTCGGTGCCCTCGGGTTTTGAGCCTGGTCTTAGGCACTATCAGCAGCAGCTGGTCAGCAGACCTTCAAGCTCTGGCTGGGGTGTAGCGCTGGAAGAGTTCAGCTATATAGGACGGAGCCAGCCCATTTAGTGCTTTAAAAACAAATAAAAGGAGTTTAAAATCTATTCTGAACCGAATTGGAAGCCAGTGCAGTGAGGCCAGAATTGGGGCGATGTGTTCACGCTTTTTGTGGCCAGTGAGTAGACGTGCAGCTGCGCTCTGCAATAGCTGCAGGCGTTTAATTGACGCCTGGACCATACCCACGTACAGAGCGTTGCAGTAGTCCAACCTCGAGGTAACAAAGGCGTTAATAACCCTTTCCAGGTCTTTAAAGGATAAAAACGACTTGGTCTTGGCCAATAGTCGTATTTAAAAAAAGCAGGTTTTGACTACGCTGCTGACCTGCTTATCGAATTTAAAAGTGCTATTGAAGGTCACTCCAAGGTTCATGACAGAGGGGAGGATGTTTTTATTGAGGGAGCCCAGAATATCAACCTGGGAGGCTGGAGGTTGGGGTCCAAAAAAGATGACCTCACTCTTGCTCTCATTGAGGTTGAGGAAATTTTGGCTCAACCAGGATTTCATCTCTGCTA
>NW_011348034.1:0-3100 GCF_000735185.1 Notothenia coriiceps
TGACTTTCAAAGAGTAAAGCAAGCACTGCTGAATAAAGTATGATTTTATCTTTTACGAAATGTTTTTTTTCATATGGAATGCAGTTGGAGGTCAACCAATCACAGAGCTTGAGAACTAATCACGGGGTTTGTCAAACAGAGCATATGGTGCAGTCCTAAACGATAGATGGGGATTCTGGGGTAGTGTAGTGTCTTCTCCTAAAAAATATTTGTTTCTCCGAATCGAAGGGGAAAAATACAAAAGCATTGCACACAATTTAAACCAATCGATGTTGTGTAATTAACAAGGATAATCTGGTGTTTTTTAGTCGATGAGTAGTGCAGATATCACTCTAAAATCAATCGACAGTAAGGGGAATACTTACTTCCGGGTGTACAATTCTCCGTTATCCAATAGGAATGGACGCTCACATTGCCTTTAAGGGCAGCCGACACAAACGAATGCCGTGCTTCCATGAGCGTCAAATCCCGCCGCAGATGGGAATACATTGCAATCAGTTGAAAGCTATTTGCGTCCCTTTATGAAGCTGAAGGAGCCTAGGAGCGTCACAACTGCACGCCACGGGACCCTGACCAAACGTCGCTCCTGGACGATTATGGAGTGAGAGTGTGTTGTCAGGGGAGTCTCAAAAAACCCACACACGAATGCACAGCGATCCATGCACAGAAAGCGGTTTGTGTTTGCAGGTTCAGAGGTTTTAAACGGAAAACAAATATGTGTGGATCAAAAATACACTTTTTTCTGTATTTGGATTTTATTTACATGTATATGAAACGGAACACATTTGTGTGTGCATTGAAAAACAATACAAGTGTGAATCATTTTGCGGATCATGAAATACAAGTGTGAATCCTTCTGTGTGCATGTGTGTATTATGAGACTGTTCTGAGCTCATACTTTCGCTAAAGATCCAGAGTTCGCAAGCGAGCGCTCCGAGCCCACCTATTTTAGCGGACCAAAGTCCGTTTGTTTAGTTCACTTAAGAGGTCTCGGATTGTGTTCACACCGACCCAAATGAACCGCACCAAGGGGCTACACGCACCATTGTTCGATTCAACCGGACTATACAAGGCAGGTGTAAACGTACATGTCAGAAAGTATTGAAAAAAAGGAGATTTCCAAAATTCACAACATCTAACAAAAAAACAGTTTACTTCTCTATCCATATTTATTGGCGTTAAGCTTTTCAAAAACAACTTTTCCACTGCGGTCAAAAAGCTATCAGCATTTATATTTATATAACAAGGTGTTGTATTTTTGTAGATAAGGCAGATGAGTTGTATTCATTAAAGGAAGTTTATTTAAAAAAAAAAGACTTTGACATGATCTGCCGTTGGGTTTGCGGTTTCAAATAACTTTTACAAAACCGCTGTAACAACAAAGAAAGTTCACCTCTGTCAGAGGCAATTTTAAACATAACACTACAGACTACACAATTCAGGTGTGGCTGGCTTTTCCCATAGTTTTTAAAAATCATGTAGGTAGCCAGAGTTTTGTTTGTCCGTTCTAGGCTACAGTAACATCACAGACACCGTGGAAGAGAACCATGTATACGCATAATTCATTACTTCCTAATGACCATTCTTGGTTTCAAGTGATTGAAAGTGACCAATGAGAAGTTGGAAGATTTTGTTGGAGGATTCATATGTTTTTTTAGGGCAATTTTATCACAAAATATGAATACAGGACACTTTTGAAAGTTCATTTGGAAAGCCCCATAAAAAGCTTCAGAAGCAAGACATTTCACTCAATACGCTGATGATTTTTTCCGCTTGTGACTTCAACAGAATCATGACACTGAGGCATGTGTGACAACACTGATAGGCTGTTGAAAGTAGAAAATAGAGGCGAGTCAGGGTCATTCTTTTACCGTTCTTCCGGAATTGCACTCTGAGTGTTACAATGGTTCCTATTACATCAAGAAACCCCTAATAAAGCCTCTTCTTTTTGCTTTTTCCATCAATACAGAGTAGGTGGACTATCCTTGGACTTGTTTTTTTATTTTCTAAAACTCACACATCCACTTCTGAGCTAAAATAAATGGCATTTTCCCGGCTATATCTCCTTGTTTGTTGCCACCTAAGTAAATGTCTCCCTAGTTTGGATTGCAGCTCATTGTGCTTTTAGTCAGTGATTACTATATGTGTTCTCCTGGCAGGCGTCTTCACTGCACCAGAAACTACATCCACATGCACCTGTTTGTTTCCTTCATGCTACGGGCAGTCAGCATCTTTGTGATGGACAAAGTGGTCTATCCCAGTACTGGACTGCAGGACTTGGATTCTGCCCTGTTGGACAACTTTAAGACAGTTAGCCTGCCTCCATTGGACACCTCTCAGTATGTGAGTACCAGTTCCACTTGTTTGATTGTTCTTACTGCTTATTCCAACAACTATACATTTAGCTGTTAGACCTGAAGTTGAAGTGCTTTGAGCGCACAGTCTAAAAATACGTTCTTTAGACTGATTGACTGTGGCCTTAAGCTGAATAGAGTGCTAGCTTTGATTTTGTGTTTCACATGGTACGGCTTTTGCTTCTTTGACCTCTCAAACTTTGATTGGATGCATGCAACAGAAAGCATGTCCCAGTGGTGCTCAAGTTATTTCTTACAGATGTTTCTCTTGCACATAAGGAACAAATTGTTGTGCACTATTGGGCAAGACCACTTTCAAAACGTACAATTTTACATTTTCCTATTCATCTTTTGGAATTTTTCCCATCAAGTCCATCAAGTGGTGTTGACTATAGGACAGGGCTGGCGCAGCTATCATCACCAGACATTTATTTCCAGGGAATATCAGTATTTGGGGCGACGCCCGTTTGGCCCATATCTTTTAAAAATGCATTTCCCCTTCTGTCCATCCATCAAAATGAACACTGTTTCAGCCCTTAACTTGTAGCGGATCAAATCCAATCAAATCAAGTTTTATTTATATAGCACATTTTTAAAAAGATTTTTGGTCGAGCCAAAGTGCTACATATAATAAAAATACCCTACAGTAAAGACACTTTACAGCAAATACAACAGCACAGTTTGTGCAGAATATCAGTATGAGAAAACGACACCCTCTGTCCTTAGACCCTCACATCGTACAAGGA